>NC_138769.1:440135324-440257824 GCF_965119305.1 Pelophylax lessonae
CCTTGCCACAATTCTGTCTCTGAGCTCTTCAGGCAGTTCCTTTGACCTCATGATTCTCATTTGCTCTGACATGTATTGTGATCTGGAAGGTCTTATATAGACAGGTGTGTGGCTTTCCTAATCAAGTCCAATCAGTATAATCAAACACAGCTGGACTCAAATGAAGGTGTAGAACCATCTCAAGGATGATCAGAAGAAATGGAAAGCACCTGAGTTAAATATACAGTGGGTACGGAAAGTATTCAGACCCCCTTAAATTTTTCACTCTTTGTTATATTGCAGCCATTTGCTAAAATCATTTAAGTTCATTCTTCTTCCTCATGAATGTACAAACAGCTCCCCATATTGACGGAAAAACACAGAATTGTTGACATTGTTGCAGATTTATTAAAAAAGAAAAACTGAAATATCACATGGTCCTAAGTATTCAGACCCTTTGCTGTGACACTCATATATTTAACTCAGGTGCTTTCCATTTCTTCTGATCATCCTTGAGATGGTTCTACACCTTCATTTGAGTCCAGCTGTGTTTGATTATACTGATTGGACTTAATTAGGAAAGCCACACACCTGTCTATATAAGACCTTCCAGATCACAATGCATGTCAGAGCAAATGAGAATCATGAGGTCAAAGGAACTGCCTGAAGAGCTCAGAGACAGAATTGTGGCAATGCACAGATCTGGGCAAGGTTACAAAAAGATTTCTGCTGCACTTAAGGTTCCTAAGAGCACAGTGGCCTCCATAATCCTCAAATGGAAGACTTTTGGGACGACCAGAACCCTTCCTAGAGCTGGCCGTCCGGCCAAACTGAGCTATCGGGGGAGAAGAGCCTTGGTGAGAGAGGTAAAGAAGAACCCAAAGTTCACTGTGGCTGAGCTCCAGAGATGCAGTCAGGAGATGGGAGAAAGTTGTAGAAAGTCAACCATCACTGCAGCCCTCCACCAGTCGGGGCTTTATGGCAGAGTGGCCCGACGGAAGCCTCTCCTCAGTGTAAGACACATGAAAGCCCGCATGGAGTTTGCTAAAAAACACCTGAAGGACTCCAAGATGGTGAGAAATAAGATTCTCTGGTCTGATGAGACCAAAATAGAACTTTTTGGCCTTAATTCTAAGTGGTATGTGTGGAGAAAACCAGGCACTGCTCATCGCCTGTCCAATACAGTCCCAACAGTGAAGCATGGTGGTGGCAGCATCATGCTGTGGGGGTGTTTTTCAGCTGCAGGGACAGGACGACTGGTTGCAATCAAGGGAAAGATGAATGCGGCCAAGTACAGGGATATCCTGGACAAAAACCTTCTCCAGAGTGCTCTGGACCTCAGACTGGGCCGAAGGTTTACCTTCCAACAAGACAATGACCCTAAGCACACAGCTAAAATAACAAAGGAGTGGCTTCACAACAACTCCGTGACTGTTCTTGAATGGCCCAGCCAGAGCCCTGACTTAAACCCAATTGAGCATCTCTGGAGAGACCTAAAAATGGCTGTCCACCAACGTTTACCATCCAACCTGACCGAACTGGAGAGGATCTGCAAGGAGGAATGGCAGAGGATCCCCAAATCCAGGTGTGAAAGACTTTTTGCATCTTTCCCAAAAAGACTCCTGGCTGTATTAGATCAAAAGGGGGCTTCTACTAAATACTGAGCAAAGGGTCTGAATACTTAGGACCATGTGATATTTCAGTTTTTCTTTTTTAATAAATCTGCAACAATGTCAACAATTCTGTGTTTTTCTGTCAGTATGGGGTGCTATGTGTACATTCATGAGGAAGAAGAATGAACCTAAATGATTTTAGCAAATGGCTGCAATATAACAAAGAGTGAAAAATTTAAGGGGGTCTGAATACTTTCCGTACCCACTGTATGAGTGTCACAGCAAAGGGTCTGAATACTTAGGACCATGTGATATTTCAGTTTTTCTTTTTTAATAAATCTGCAACAATGTCAACAATTCTGTGTTTTTCTGTCAGCATGGGGTGCTATGTGTACATTCATGAGGAAGAAGAATGAACTTAAAAGATTTTAGCAAATGGCTGCAATATAACAAAGAGTGAAAAATTTAAGGGGGTCTGAATACTTTCCGTACCCACTGTATATATATATAGCCTAAATCTCATCTGACTACTATGCTTCTGAGTCAAAACAATTGAAAAAGGACTGTATAACCTAAACATTATCTTGAATGGATATGCAGACGATTAAAAATTAATATAAATTGATGTAAAAAGACAAACAACAGAATATCTAACTCTTTAATGATGGGGGGGGGGGGCGCCGATACAGCTTCTCGCCAAGGGCGCTGGAGACCCTAGGTACGCCTCTGAGCATAACTTATGAAAACAGCTTGCAAAGGCTAGGATAACACATCAAACATAAAAACCAAGGCCTGGTAAAAGATAATCTTTAACATATTCCATTGCCTTCCTACTAGATGAGCATGTTTAGTAACTGATATTTGGGCCTAATAGAGTCTGAATATTATTATACAGGATTTAAATGTGAATTTTTATTCAATTTTCAGGTTAATTCTTTCTCAGTACCCGCACAAGGGACACTGAAAATGCACAAGGAAATACACAAGCCGAAGGTTAGCAGGGGTTACATGATTCTTTATTGTGCTGTTTAATCACTGGTGACTGGGGGGATATTATAATATAAAGGTAGAAGTAATATTATAACAGTGGTTGAGAAGTGTAATTTAAAAGCAGACTGGAGAATGTAATGTTTAAATCTGCACAAACTGAGAAATATCATAATGATACTAAGAAATCACAAGTTTTGGGTACTTTCCCTGTCCCTACCAGTGCTTGTACATTGTCTTAGTTTGTGCTGGCTCAAACTGCTAGGCTTAGTCAGTTTCTGTGTCTGATCTGTATTGGCTTTGGCTTTTGTCTGTTTGTATTGGATTTGGCTCCTATTTCTGTGTGTCTTTATTAGCTTTGGCTCTTGATTCTGTCTGCCTGTACTTGTATCCTTTTGCTTTTGTTAATACATTGAGTGGTTATGGCGGTGTGTCTGCTGTGTACTGGTAATTAGTTTAATACCGCCATTTAGAAGTTTCCTAGTACTTCATAATTCCAACCACATCATCTGTCTGAGCTGCATTCTTTGTGGCTCTTTATGACAAGATCACTGGTACAGCTCAGAAAAAAGATAACCAATTGCAGCTGCATCGTTTCTGTTTCTTGGGAAGACCAGGGACTTTCTGTCCTTGTGCCTTGATGAGTACTATCTTCCAAGGGCAAAAACATTTAGTCCTCCTCATGTATCCACACCTAACCATAGCCTATCTCTTAGCTTATCTCTTAGACTGACCCTAAGAATTTACCCTTTCACCACGGATTCCTGAAATTCTCCCTATGTCTAAAATAAACCTTGTGCTAGACCTAACCCTTGAACAGGGCCTTGCACTAAGAAATATTGCCTATTAGTTAGGCTGTGGGACATCACTGTGCCTAGGTAAACACCTCTGGGACTGGACTCTGTAGTAGGAAAAGTTTTCTATTTCTTGTAAGTTTTTACTTTTCTTAGGAGTTAGTGAGATCTGCTTTAACCTTACTACTTCATCTCCAAAATGTAATACTTAACCCTGACGAAAACCTTAAAGTGTGCGTCAGGGCAAAAAAAAAAAAAAGTGATCTACATCTCTACAATACATGCACATTATCTCATATTTATCCCTTTAAAGATCCTGCAAGCTCCTAATTTCATACGGTGGGCTGTCCACACATAGCATTTTCTGTGTACTGACTGGTTCAAGCCCTACCTATTTGGCTTTTGCTAAACTACTGAATTTCACAATTTTCCTCATCTGCATAACATTAAAAATAATTGTTTTTTAGTCCAAGATAAAAACTAGGAAGTCCATGTCACAACACAGAAAGTGTGCATAGCACAGCTTTGACTTTCTGACAAGAGCAAAGTGTTTTTCTTTTTTTCTTCACAGATATAATACATCTTTTTATGGTATACATAACAGAACAAAAGGGAGGAAATATAAAGAAGTTGATTGTTAGGGGTTACTTATACTTTAACACATACAACCCCTATTCAAAAATAGTTGGGATGTTGTGTAAAATCTACAAAAAAAAAGAATGCAATTGCAAATCTAATAAACCCATATTTTATTCACAATAGAACATAGAAAACATATCAAATATTTAAACTGAGAAAGTGAACCATTTAGCAAGTATTGGCAGCAGTCTAAGACGTATAGATGGCAAGAGGTTCACCAATCTGTGAAAAGCTGTATCTAAAATTTTTTAAACAATTTCAGAATAATGTTCCTCAATGTAAAATTTCGAAGATTTTAAATGTGTCATCATCTACAGTAAATAATATTGTCAAAATATTCAGATAATCTGGAGAAATCTCTGTGTGCAATGGACATGGTTGAAACTCAATATTGGATGCTTGTGATCTTTGGGCCCTTAGATGGCACTGCATTAAAAACAGGCATGATTCTGTGATGGACATCACTGCATGGGTTCAGGAATAATTCCAAAAATCACTGTCTGTGAACACAGTTCACTGCGCCATCTAAAAATGCAAGGCCTGTCATGCAAAGAAGAAGTCATATCTGAACACGATCCAGAAAAGCAGCCATCTTCTCTGGGCCAAAGCTCAATTAAAGTGGCCTGCTGCAAACTGTTCTGTGATCAGACAAATCGAAATTCAACATTCTTTTTGGCAACCATGGGTGCCACGTCCTCCAAACTAAAGAGCAAAGGGACCTTCTAACTTGTTATCAGCGTTCAAAAGCTGGCATCTCTGGTGGTATGAGGGTGCATTAGTATGTTTGAAATGGGCAGCTTGTGCATCTGGAAAGGCACCATTAATACCAAAAGATATATCCAGGTTTTAGAGCAGCATCTGCTCAGGCAAGAATAGGACAACATTCCTCTCACAAAACTCCAGGAACTGGTCGCCTTAGCTTACAGACGTTTACAGAGTGTTGTTAAAAGAAGAAGGGATGCTACACTGTGGTAAACATGGCCCTGTTCCAACTTTTTTGGAAGTGGAGTTGTACTTTGCCAGCTTTTTGTTGCCCTGTCCCAATTTTCGGAGACACGTTGCTGCCATCAATTTCAAAATCAACTTATTTTTTTCTTAAAGCGGAACCATACCCATCAATATAGTGGGTGCTGGAATGCTAACTGTCACAATTGCTTGTACTCTTAAACAAACTGTCAGATCACCAAATAAGTGATCACATGGCAGTTGCAGACCTAACAGAGGCTAAGATGGCAGCTCTTTGGCTGAAAAGGATAGGAGGGTTTAGTTCTGCTTTAAAATGGTACATTTGCCAGTTTAAACATTTGATATGTTTATTATTTTCTATTGTGAATAAAATATGGGTTTATGAGATTTGCAAACCATTACATTCTGAGTTTAGATAGATATTACACAAAGTGTCCCAACTTTTTTGGAATTGGGGTTGTAAAATGCTGCAGAGCCACCGATTTTGGCTCTGAGGAAGAGGGTCCTCCCTCGAAACGCGTAAGCCACATCAGGTTTTGAGGACGCCATCACGCTATCCAGCAGTAGAGAAGTGTCCTGGAAGCGAGCGGTGCCCATTTCCTATATGCTTGTTCATATGCTACATTTGTGAGTATATTGTACGCTACCCTTCTTTGATTTTAATAAACTTTTAAGTGGTAATGCACAAGGTCGGTGCGCCCTTCTCTTGTTGTTTTCTTATAGTGCCTTTTGGATACCCTTGGTCCTGAGGGGGGCAGCAAGACCACTTCTTTTGTGTCATAAAACCGCCTAGAAGATTCACCTTCCCGCATACCACTTGAGCGCAGGAGAGATATTGTTGTTTTTTCGACACTGCCTTTAGCAGTTACTTTAAGGCCCGCTCCTACACTTCAAGGACTTCTGGGGCTGTTCCATGCAGAGACCTGACTGCAGATTCACACTGTAATCAAATGGCTCCTGCTCCGGTTATCTTGGGCAATAGACAAAGCCCCCAAATGTAGCACAGCTTCTTAGGAGCCGCAAGTAAACTGGGATCCCCCACCCTGCACAGCCAGGCACACTGAGTTCTCACAGGCACTCTTGAGTCAATGAATAGTCTGTGACTGTTTTTTTTGTTTTATTGAGGGAAAAAAACTTGGATAGGGATGGGGGATTATGGGATGCCCATTCAACTTCAGAAGAAAACTTCAGGGACAACTCTTCCTATATACAGTCTATATACACAGCTTCTCTTCTTCCTCCAGCACACATTTGCTTGCAGAACCTAGCTTTGTCACCCTGTAGTATTTTTGTAGCAAATGCCCATTACAGGCAGGGACTTACAGCCCCTATACTTTAAGAACAGATTGGATGACACAGCTCACACTTTCCCAGTACTTTATCTCTGTGGTCGCTACTCCCAGCACCACCTCTTCAGGTAATGCCAGCCTACCTGGCTGCAGCTGCCCCTTTCACTAGTGCTCCAGGCTAACTTCTCCCAAAAGTCCTCCAGACTGACACTCACCAGCCCAACCCAGCTGACTCTCAGGAGATCTTCCAAGACGTGCTGACCTGCTCGTGCTGTCCTCTTTTTGCTCCCGTGCCTCCAGGAAGGGTTTTATCCTTGTGTTTTAGAGAGAATCATTCTCCCCAGACTAGGGGGTGCCCTCAAGGGTCACCAACAGCCTCCTCAGCACTCCATCTCCATCTTCCACCCAACTTCCCTGCTGGTATGGCCAATATCTATTTTTTTGGTGGCCTGCCACCTTCCAAACCCCTTTTGCTGGGGAGTGGTTAAAGTACTCATAAATATGCATGGCAGCCCCTCCTTACTCCCACCCTCCAGCTCTGGAAGTTTCTACCAACTTTCAGACCAAGGGGAAGTGTCAGAGAGAGCTGCCAGATGAGTCACCCAGCCCCTGAGTCACTAAACCCTGACCCATATTCACCACCCAGGTCTGGCTCTCAGCCAAGCCAAATTTTGCTATACTAACAACTACTTCTAGCACACACTAGAAGCTCAAAATGAGTATTGGCCTTCCTATCCCTAATGTGAGTCTTGCAGAGCAGGAGAAAACTCATACACACAAGGTATAGGAAATTACATCATAAGAAGGAGGAAACACACAAAATAACATGTAATATAAACAATAGTTACAAGTTGGCAACATAGCCAAAAACAACTAATGAACAGTATGGGCTGTATATACAAATACAACTGGATTTTTCATATACTGCAAAGGAAGCACACTCCCTGTCTGGTATTGTCAAATACCACTATATTACTGACATAACGGTAGTTTTAAAAACGCAAATATATAAGCACAATTGCAGTAGCTGTCTTTAAACCTGAATACCAAAGGGAGAAAAACAAGTATATAATGCAACAACAGCTTAAGACACTATTGAAAGCAAAAGTGTGCCATATAGTCCAAACCATACAGTACATTTGACTGAATGTTCTTGAATCATTCTTCTGCTAAATGACAGAAAATCTCTTTATGAAGTACATACTGTAAAAGCAAAGTTCAGTTCCTAAAGGGCAAAAGCAGTACAAGTTCTGTAATAAGTCAGATGAAAGTCTTTACAATACCTTGTCTTGTGACTTTCACGTGTACATTGCATACCTTGGGAAGGGAGTGAGTCCCATGGGCCAGTGTATTCTTTTAACTTGCTGGCCTTTGTGCCGAAAGAAGTGGTCAACTTGTAGATTTGGATTTACTTCTGGATGGATCTTGATCTCCATTTGAGCACGATACCGTTGTTCAAGCTTAGAGGATTTCTCAGTCCTTTCTACTCTAGTGCTGACACAGATGTAGAAGCATTTTGTCTGGCTGTATAAGTAGCCCAGAATACCTTCATGTATGAGAAAAATTTGATGTCATCTATCTGAATGCTGAGTTCATATAATATAAAGTATAATTTTTCCACAGCCCAAGTCCCAAAAAGTTCAAGGCTAGGAATTGTATGCTCAGGCTTACTGGCTAACTTGGCTTTGCCAAACAGAAACCCAGTATGGGTTTGACTGCAATAATCTATTACTTTAAGGCAGTGGTGGCTGGGGCTCCAAATTTTTTTGGGGGGGGGGAGGCGCAAACAGAAAAATGTAATAGGCATTGCTTTGCGGCAAAAAACGCGGTAAAAAATTGCGTGACTTTGAGGTCACAAATGTGTGAAAGGGGCCTTCAGTAATCAAGGTATAGTGTGCCTCCATCAATGCAGAGTGACCAGTGGGCCCCCCTCAATGCAGAGTGACCAGTGTGCCCCCTTCAATGCAGAGTGACCAGTGACCAGTGTGCCCCTTCAATGCAGAGTGACCAGTGTGCCCCTTCAATGCAGAAAGACCATTGTGCCCCCTTCAATGCAGAGTGACCAGCGTGCCCCCTTCATTGCAGAGAGAACAGCGTGCCCCCTTCAATGCAGAGAGTTCAGCGTACCCCCTCCAATGCAGAGAGACCAGCGTGCCCCCTTCAACGCAGAGAGACCATCGTGCCCCCTTCAATGCAGAGAGACCAGCGTGCCCCCTTCAATGCAGAGTGACCAGCGTGCCCCCTTCAATGCAGAGTGACCAGCGTGCCCAGTGCACTTACCTGAGAATGGTTGGACTATGCAGAGTTAGAGATGCTCCTGATCTGATGTCCATGCTGCTGGACCAGATGTTGCTTTTTCTGTCGGGTAGATTTGACGGCTAGGATGGCTTGTCTGTTCTTATAATGTACCATCTGCAGGGTGATCTCTGTGTACCATCCCTCGTCCTGTGGGCACCGAAAATCAATCTCCCGGCCCTTGGCCATCACCACTGTGAAGTAGACGTACTTGCCTTTCCGCTCCACACAGTCCACCGTCTTCATGTTAGAGAGGTGCAGCTCCTTAATGCGGGCCGGCTCTGGCGGGGACTGTGCTGCTCCAGCTGTTTAGGGGGGATAAGGAGCAATCCTTCCTCGGTCAGCAGACAGCACTTCTTCTTCCACAGCTGCAGCAAACCATCGCTTCTCTTCTCCAATACTCCCTCCTTCACCACCTTACAGCTGCTCTCCAGCATCCTCTCAAACCAGCGAGCGTTACACCACTTCAACACGAGGATCAGCGGCGGCTTGTCCTCAGTCTCCCCGCGTCTCCTCTCGTCCTTCCGCTTTCTCCTCGGCCAATGGCATGGGTTCGCCTTTCGGCCAATCAGGAAAACCGGTCTCGGACCCACTTCCTGATTGGCTAGGAGGAGCATCCGTGTGACAATAGCGAATTTTCATTAGCTTTTGTCACACAAATGGGTGGGCTAGGGCGCAGTGCTCTGCGCCCTGAGTCCACCCTTTTCTGAAGCCTATTAGAGCCTCACTCCACTCACTCCAGAGTTTCCTGAATGAAGTGGGTACTTTATAATGTAAGCCCCCCCCACAAGATGGCCACCTGAAATCTCAAGAGGTTACAGTGTCCAGTAGGACACTGACGTCTTGTCCTCTTGTGAGCCTGACACCCACGAGGGGACAATTCCCTACAATGGGATGGCAAGCATCTATATTATAGATTAATAAATAACTTACACCAGACAGCTTTATTGGATAATAACTTGGCCACGGCCTTTATTTATTGGTTTATAAATTAATTAACTCATTAATCCATCAATCAATAATTTTTCACTTTTACCATTAGCATAACTTTGCAATACATAACACAACTACCCAGCTTTGATGCTCGGGTTATCACTTAACCATATAAAGACTCCTCCACTTCAAGTCCCCCTTTCGAAAAAGGTGACCCTACCACATAAATTTATAAGGCCGTGACTTGATATTCATTCTTTGAATATCCACTCCGGCTGATCTTCTGAGGCGACTGACTCCACGCCCTCGCTCCCACTCCTATATATAGCCTGCCTCGGTTCCAGAAACTTCGGTCACCTGACCTTCCGCAGGCAGCTATTCTAGCCAATCAGAATCTTCCTACCTCCGTATCTCCCGCCTGAACGCTCTATACAGGGGGAACTAGAAACTGCCTATCTGCAGCCCTCCCATGAGGAAAAAGTAGGAAAATGGGGTCCCTTGAAACCCCTTTCCCTTTTTCCATTCATGGGATGGCAAGCATCTATATTATAGAATAATAAATAACTTACACCAGACAACTTTATTGGATAATAACTTGGCCACGGCCTTTATATATTGGTTTATAAATTAATTAACTCATTAATCCATCAATCAATAATTTTTCACTTTTACCATTAGCATAACTTTGCAATACATAACACAACTACCCAGCTTTGACGCTCGGGTTATCACTTAACTGTATAAAGACTCCTCCACTAAGTCAGGAGGTACTAACCTCCTGACTACCCCACCAGCCCGCGGCCAATTCTATTGCTGTCTGGAAGTCTAAATTCATTATATCCAAACCTATATCCGAAAGATGTATCCCATCCTTCCAATACAGGCCTGGAATACCCCCTTCCAAATCCACATGCCTAAAGGATATGCCATAACCCACACTCATGAATTTCTCTAGTCTATGATTAATTCTTCTCCTCATTTTCTCAAATACCTTTCCTACTTTATCTTGCAACCAAATAAGTCGAGAGATGATCTCAGAAAATATGACAACCGTACCCGGGGAAAAAGCCTTCCATTTTTTGATGACAAAACATATTTTAAATAATAGTCTCACAGTCTTTATTTTCCCGATGTCATTACCTCCTAGGTGAATTAATAGTATGTCCGGTAATGGCCAACCAATAAACTTGGGTCCAGATCCAGATTAGTTCCATAAATTCTTTCTGCAGCTCTTTTGTGGGCCCTGCGGACATAAGAGTGCCCAACGATCCAAACTATTAACTTCTTACCTGGAATTAGAATGCACATAGTTAGATCTAACATATTCCTGATAGACATTTGACTTCCACCTGCCAATTTTCTTTATGTTATCACTTCC
The DNA here is from genome assembly GCF_965119305.1 of Pelophylax lessonae. Lineage (NCBI taxonomy): Eukaryota > Metazoa > Chordata > Amphibia > Anura > Ranidae > Pelophylax > Pelophylax lessonae. Next base: position 440,146,198 of record NC_138769.1, read on the forward strand.
CATCCCTAAATTTGCCGCAGCCGTGGCTGCCCCAATTCTGAATGAGTGACAAGATAAGCCTTTATTGCACAGCCCTAAGACAGATAAAATTTTTGAGAAAATTCTCTGAAATTGAAAACCAGTCAGAGGAGACAAGTCTCTATGAATAAAGAGCCGTGACCCCTTTCCAGGCCTCACTTCTAAATATGCCTTCAATGTTTTTATCGGGCATATGGATCCCACTGCACACCTCCCCAGTAATATCCATGTCCCTTTGCCTGACTGGTCTGTCTTAGACTTGCACAAAAATAATTTTAATTTATCCTTTTCCAAAACTACATCTTCAAATAACAAACCACCCTCATCTCTTTTTGATCTAGGAACTAATTCTGATATTCGTAAGGCTGCAAAAAACAAACAGAAAATGCTGCTCTCAACAATTTAACTTCATATTCTGAAAAACATACTCTATCAGCATATTTACAAATATCTATTAGGTTATTCACAGAGATTGGACCCTGATAATTTATCCTAGTTTGTTTCTTTTTGTATCCTTTTAAAACCTGCTGTACTGAAAAGAAGGATAATATAGACTTAAATCCCTTCAGCTTCATAAAATAAGATACTCCGTATAAGGTTTTGTTAACATGTGACCAAGACCATTTCTTTTGAAGTAAAAATTCAAGGAAACACAATACCAATCTCTCTGAAATTGCCATCCGTCCATTATTGGTCTCATGTAAGAATGACAACCACAGTGACCAGGAGCTGCAATAGCTTTTCCATGTTGAGTACGCCAGGGAGTTACGAATATTCTCTTGTACTAAACTAAGTCCCATAGATGCCCGGGACATTCCATACCCACTTTGCTGGCCTCCGGCACCAGTTCGAAGAATTTGCTCATCTGTAAACGTGAGAGAGCATCAGCAATAACATTAAGTTTACCTGGAATATAACGAGCTTTTAACCAAATGTTATACAACAGGCACCTGGAAACTAAATATCGTATCATTGAAATAACTGGTTGTGATCTAGAATTTAAACAATTTATTGCGAATAATACTCCTTTATTATCTGTACTCAACAGAATCCTCCTGTTCTGAAACTTCCGTCCCCAAATCTCCACTGCCACTATGACTGGAAATATTTCCAACAATACTATGTTTTGTAACAGACCTTTTTCTTTCCATTTTGCCGGCCATCTCTCTGCACACCACTCATTTCTCCAAATGGCAGAAAACCCGATAGAACCTGCTGCATCCGTGAATAAACAGAATTGTGAGTCTGTAATGAATTCTTCTTGGATCACTGTTCTACCATTGAATGTTTGCAAAAATTGTGTCCATATCAGCATATCCTCACAAATATCCTGAGTCAGCCTTATATGTGAAAATGGACTCTTCAATCCTGACATTTTAAGATACATACGCCTTGAGTATATTCTCCCAACTGGCAGGATTCTAGTAGCAAAGGCCAGATTACCTAAGAGCTTCTGCAGTTCTTTCAGCAAAACCTTCTTTTTCCTAATCAATATTAAGATGAGATTTTAAAGTTTATCCAACTTATCCTTAGGTAATTTAAATTCCATGTTATGAGAATCTATCAAAATTCCCAAAAATTCTAATTTTTGAGAAGGAGGTACTGTTTTTTCTTCAGCTAGGGGAATGTTAAACTGGTCACATATACTGTATCTCTGAACGATTTTAATAAATGTAAACAGCCACTAGAATTCTTTGGACCCAAAAATAAAAAATCGTCCAGATAATGCATTGTATATTTGGAACCTGATTTTTCTTTCAGAACCCATTCCAGAAAGGTGGCGAATGTTTCAAAATATGCACACGATAAAGAACACCCCATAGGGAGAAACGTGTCAAAATAAAATCTATCTTTGAACATGAATCCTAGCGAGTTGAAACAACTCGGATGAATAGGTATAAAACCTAAATGCTGACAAAATATCCGCCTTGCTCATCAGTGCTCCTTTGCCCAGTTCCCTCAACAAAGCTATCGCCTGTTCGAATGAAGCATATTCCACCGAGCAATCGCTCGGATCTATCTGGTCATTAAGGGAACTGCCAAAGGGAAAAGATAAGTGATGAATTAGCCTAAATTTATTCGGCTCTTTCTTTGGAAGGATACCTAAAGGTGAAATTCTAAAGTTATTAAATGGTGGATTACGAAATGGGCCTGCAACCCTACCCGCTGCAATTTCTTTATTTATTTTGTCTTTTACTATATGCGGTAACTCCTCGACTGACTTTAAATTTCTCACCCGTACACAACCTTTTCCTTCAAAGATAGGTAGTCTAAAACCCTCTGCAAAACCCTCATAAAGTATGTTGGCCATCTGTTGATCTGGGTATTTGCACAGCCAGGTTTGCATTTCTTGCAGGTTCACCAGGAGTTTGCCCCTTAAGAAATGGCTCTTTTCCTGATTATTGGCTGCCATCTTTTTAAAGCATTTAGACACGCTATGTGCTCCTGCACAAAAAGAGCATTCATGTCTAAAACAGCAATTATGTAGCCACTTACAATGAGAGTCATTAAATGCAAAGCATATACCTTTCTTATAACTTGTGACCTGATTAGCTCCCACACTTAATTGTCTGGCAATTTGCGGTCTTTGTGGGATTAGTAGGTTAAGCCACAGACCCACATCTTTACAACCCCACTGTAGCTCTTTATGTACAGACAACTTTTGTCGGAAAGATTCATTGTATGAAAACCAACCAAAGCCTCCAAAATTCTTGTATGCTTCAAGTATGATTTCCACATGATGAAAAAGCCCCGCTGCTTTGCCAGGCTGTTTTTCACACAATACACCTGCAAATATGCAGAAAGCCTGCAGCCAATTACTAAAAGATTTAGCCACCGGTCTTCTCCTATCCTCATCATTTTTCTCTGGCTTTAGGAATTCCTTGCTGGATGGAAGTAGGGACAGGATATCCATGCCCCTGCCTCTGTTACTTCATGTTGCCACGACGCTGCACCCGCCTCCTCTTCTCTCACTGCTTCTTGTCTTCCCCGCCGTCTTCCCGCCTTCCGTTCTTCAACCGGCGGACTGAACTGTCTTCTTGGCGTCCTTCTTCTCTTCAGCCGCTCTTCGGTAGTTGCGGCACTCTCCTGTTGTTCCAGTCCCGGTCCTGCGACGCTCCGGTTCGGCATAACTTCTCCCGCAGCCTCCTTTTTGCCCCGCCGTCCTCCGCTTGGCCTGCCTCTCTTCCCGCCTCTTCTTCCGTCACCGCTGACTTCTTCTTCAGCAGTCCTCTTCTTTTCTTCAGCCACGTCTCTTCTTTGAGGCCCTTTGTCTTCAGTCTCTTCGTCTGCCGTTAGCTCCAGGCAGCGCCACAGCCACTTATCTCCTCCCTCCGCTTCGGCTTTCTCCAGCAGCTGACGAAGTAGCGTCTTCATCCGGCTGATCTTCTGAGGCGACTGACTCCGCGCCCTCGCTCCCGCTCCTATATATAGCCTGCTTCGGTTCCAGAAACTTCGGTCACCTGACCTTCCGCAGGCAGCTATTCTAGCCAATCAGAATCTTCCTACCTCCGTATCTCCCGCCTGAACGCTCTATACAGGGGAAACTAGAAACTGCCTATCTGCAGCCCTCCCATGAGGAAAAAGTAGGAAAATGGGGTCCCTTGAAACCCCTTTCCCATTTTCCATTCATTCCTGGCAGACTCCTCTTCATCTGTATTAATGGCACAGTTCCACCCACGGAATGGAGGAAAACCTGCGTCGGCGTAGAGATTGCCTATCTCTGTCTGGGCAGTTAAATAGCAAAATTTCTTGAATGCAGATCTCAATCTGCATCTCAGTGCACCCCTGGGACTGGAGATGACTGGAACCCATCAAGAAGAGTAAAAGGTGAAAAAATTGCATATTGGGGTACTGTGGAGGAGGATAGTGGGATAGTGGGAAAAAGTTTAGAATGGTAAATCATTTTGGATCCACTTTAAAGAAAGCACATTAAAATAAATCAGAGAGCCCTAAAACTAGACAAAACTGTATATTAATAAGATTTTTTATGCTTGTGTCATTAAATAACCAGCGGATTCCCCAGCTAGCGTGTTTTCTTTTTGTAAAAAAAAAAAAAAAATTTCTGAAAATGCTGCATTTTTGTTTACATTTCTTAGGTACTAGTTAACTATTTTTTCAGTATGCCAAGCATTTAATACACAATAAAATTTGTGGAAATGGCTCCCAGCAGTGGCACCTAAATATGCCCCTTAGGCTCTTTCTAAGGAGGGTGTATCATGAATATTTTCTGGAATTTTTCTTTGTAACATAAGCCATATTATAGAAGTGTCATGTATTCAAAATTTAAAGGAGAAGGCTAATCTGATGTCACAGGATGTCACTTATGTGTCTCTTCCAGCTTTTATGTGTCTGTAGATAGCACCAGCTGAGATACTGACAGTCTGTTTACATATGTTGACACAAAGGTTCATGTATGCTCTCAGTTCTTTTTTTTTTTAACTTTCTGTCCTCAGTTCTTATTTGTTACTGTTATCTGTTACTAAGTTGTTATTTTCCTATTTTCATTATACGTGGCTTAGGCCCCTTTCACACTTGCGGACTGTTCAGATCCGCCTGTCAGTTTTTTCAGGCGGATCTGAACGGATGCCCCATGCATCCCTATGGGGCACCGGATGTCAGCGGAGACATGTCCGCTGACATCCGCTCTGATCCTGTATGTCAAATCGGATGGATGGAAACCCTATTTTCCATCCGTCTGGCGGATCGGATGGGATCAGATGAGAACGGACAGGCGGTCCATTCTCATCCGATTCCCCCATAGAGAAGAGCGGGAACCTGACAGCTTTGTCTCCGCACACAGCGCGGAGACAAAGCTGCCATCCGCCTGCTCAGCGGGGGATCGGCGGATCGATCCCCCCGCTGAGAAAAATGGAGTCCGCCAACGGAGCGGCAAGTGTGAAAGGGGCCTTACTAGACCTAATGCTTTTGCTATGTGTCAAGTAATTAAATAAGAATACTTATTTCTCAAATTACACTGTTATTATTACTTTTTATACTGTGTGTTTTTTCCTTAGAAAAGTGAAGTTTCAAATATGTTCATCATCATAAAAATTACAGGTATATGGTTAAGTGTTTCCATATGCATGAAATATACATACACAGGGCACATTACTCCAGGAATAAATGTCACATGAATTATGAAGCTGGCATTATTTCATTCAAATTTTTTTCGAGTGCCCTTATCTGGATAGATCAGTAATCACAATTTATAGTTTAAAAAAGGTATTGTTCCTAAAAAGTAATTAGTCAGATGAATGCATTTTGCAAGCTTAAAAATAGTGACAAATAATTGACCCAAAATCTGTTTGCTTTTTGGCTATGACCACAGCATGTATAGGAAATTGAGGAAATCAAATTGAAAGAACTTGCCACACTACCCTATATGTTAGCAAATATGTAACCTATTGGTTTCTGGATCTGTATTCCATACGCCTTTTACATCTCACATGGATTATGCTGATATAAATAATGACCAGCACATAGTGAGCTGTCCCATATTTTTGCAGTATCTCAAAATTTATGTAACTTTGGGAGTGTTGGCCAATTTGTGGCATCAATATACATCTGATGAATCACAATTGCTGTAATTGCTAAAAGGCATTGAGATGTTGTGACTGCATGGCCAGCCTAAAGGTACAGACATTAGATGGTGATTGGATTACCAAAAGATCTTTTATAAGAATGTTTTCTCCACAAAAATGCCTGTTCAAAGTAGCTTAATATAGATGATTGGGCATATGGAAAAAGGAATGGGTGTTCTCAGCACACTACTTCATTGCTAGTTTATTTTGGGAATGGAAAAGTCAATAGTGGTTGATCAGATAAATCCATTGATCCAAAAGACTTGTCTTATGCCTCGTACACAGATAATTGGATGACTTATCGTTCACATTTTTTTGCATGATACTAATATCCAATTCAACAATGCGTACTAAACGTATGATTTTTTGTGTACAATTCTGGAAAAGCTTCCTGTTTGCATAGCTACGTATCGGAAGTGATGTCATATACATGTGATTATCTGATCATGTGCACAAGGCAATTATATTATGCATGGTCTTTGTCTATCAATATTTAGCGAACGCGTACTGTACTGATTAAACAATTGTCGTTCCCTAGGCTATCGTACATATTGTTGGACGAACTGTCATGATCGGCTGTCGAAAGCTGTGTACTAACGATCACATTATCGTGCGATCAATTCGAAAACTATTTTTTTCTTTTTCCGATTATCGTGTGTACAAGGCAATAAGCTGGCCATGGAAGGTGCGAATCTCGGTTCAGCTAGATTTGAACCGTTTGTGTGCAAGCTAAATGTACCAAGTTGATGGATAGATTAACTTGGGTACAACCAGCCTACCGCATTCGCTTGCTGTTATAGCCACTAATAATAAATCACAGTCTTCTCCCTCCCGCCGGGAGCAGACAGTGTCTCGGCAGGAGGGATTCCCCTGTCAACATTTTCTGTGTTGATGGGGGAATAATACAAATTTCTTTCCTGCAACCCGTGGTTGCAGGAATGAAATTCGCACTGTCTATGGCCTGCCTAAAAATGACTTTGAGGGTCAAGAAATGCATGCACAGACATACAATATTTGCTAAATTATTCCTATGTCTATAGAACCTTCAGTCAAAAATGTGATGACCAAGGAGCTAATAAGATCTTTAGAAGATAAACCATTTAACTTAATTACCTATGCATTGTTTCAGAGCATTTTTGATGCTAAGACTTACAGCAGATGGTGCCTGTGCATCCATCATATTTGGACTTGTAGTCGGATGATGCTTCCAGTGGACTGTATGAATTCTTTCAACCTACTTAATTTCCCTTGTTAGGCAGAAAATGTGAAACTGAGCTGAGCATATAAAAGAAAATAGTATTTCTCTTCAGTATCTGAACTTCAAATTGTAATTTATGTAACTAAACGTTATGTCCATTTTTAATTATTGAAAAAAATTTGTAAATCACACAAGATGACAAAAGCAGATATTATATTAAAATGCAGGGGCGCTGCACACAGAAGGTTTTTAACCTTCATGCATAAAATGCATGAAGGTAAAAAATTTCCAGCCTTCCAAACCACTTTAAGCGCGTTCAACCAAAACTAGTTGACATTGGAAATTAAATGACAAGAAAAAAACATTCAAAGAATGTTCTAAGGACAATTTTCATGGGAAAGTTCAGCCAAAATTATACTAGGATATGACCAGGCAGCTTGCTATGGAGGCACCCGAGCCGAGCCGCAGATCTGTGTGTCCATTTAGACATGGAGCCGTGGTTCAGCCCGCCCCTTTCTCTCCTCATTGGCTAACTGACTTTGATTGAAACAGCAGGAGCCATTGGCGCTGCTGTGTCTTAGCCAATCAGGAGGGAGAGACAGCTGAGGCACTCGCGCAACATCGCTGGATCGAGATGGCGCTCAGGTAAGTATTAGGGGGGCTGTTGCACACTGAAGGTTTTTTTTATCCTAATGTATAGAATGCATTAAGATAAAAAAAAAAAAAAAACATTTTGCCTTTAGAACCTATTTAAATTGCCTGTTAAACTCCCTAGGAGCCCAGTGTTCAAATCCTTGCAGGGGTTCCCAGGGGAAAGGACCTTTTATTCCTGTCAGAGCTTACCATAGCCACAACCCAGGCTGAAGCCCAAATTATAGGAAGCTATGAGGGAGGTACAATCAGCACTGAAGCCACCTCTCCCTTTTTCATTCCATGTACCTCCTGTAACACCTCCTCTTTCTGTATTAGAGTGCACACAGGAGAACCCCCATAACCTCTGCCACCTCCTCTTTTGAACACTGCCAAGATCAAACTCTGCAGCTCTGCCTGTATAGAATCCCTGTGCCTCCTCTGCTTTACCCCTCTGAAAACATCATTGTAGTGAACAGACTTCTGTTTACTAAAAAAGAAAGACTGAGCTGAGATCTGCCCAACAGCCTCCAGCTATGCAATAGAGTTGACAGTTTACAAAGTAGACCTTTTCTACTAATTTTCATTGCATAGTTGGCGGTGGGTGGGCATCTCACTCTTTTAATTTAGAACATAGAAGTTTGTTCACTACAATGAGCCTGTCAAAGGGATATAGCAGAGGGGTAACAAGGCTGCAATACAAGAAAAGCTGCAGGGTTTTGTCCTGGCACCATTTAGAGGAGATGGGGGCTGGGGTTCTCGTGTGTGCTCTTCTTTGTGCTGCCAGTCTGAGCTAGGCCCAGATCCCATCTCTTTCATCCAGCATGGTCCGATAGCAGTGGCGAGGGACGAGCTATCCAACCTACCTTGATGTTCAGCATCAACTGCACAGATTTCAATGGGACCTAGTGCGATGTATGCTGGCCCCCCTGCAATATATAACAAGCATTTAAATATCTATTGATACTTTAAGTTGCTGGGACAGTATCTCACAAAAGTGAGTGCACCCCTCACATTTTTGTAAATATTTTATTATACCTTTTCATGTGACAACACTGAATAAATTACACTTTGCTACAATGTAAAGTAGTGAGTGTACAGCTTGTATACCAGTTTACATTTGCTGATACCTCAAAATAATGCAACACACAGCCATTAAAGTCTAAACCACTGGCAATAAAAGTGAGTACACCCCTAAGTGAAAATTTCCAAATTGGGCCCAAAGTGTCAATATTTTGTGTGGCCACCATTATTTTTCAGCACTGCCTTAACCCTCTTGGGCATGGAGTTCACCAGAGCTTCACAGGTTGCATCTGGAGTCCTCTTCCACTCCTCCAAGACGACATCATGGAGCTGGTGGATGTTAGAGACCTTGCGCTCCTCCACCTTCCGTTTGAGGATGCCCCACAGATGCTCAATTTGGTTTAGGTCTGGAGATATGCTTGGCCAGTCCATCACCTTTACCCCCAGCTTCCTTAGCAAGGCAGTGGTCATCTTGGAGGTGTGTTTGGGGTCATTATCATGTTGGAATACTGCCCTGCGGCCCAGTCTCTGAAGGGAGGGGATCATGCTCTCCTTCAATATGTCACAGTACATGTTGGCATTCATGGTTCCCTCAATGAACTGTAGCTCCCCAGTGCCGGAAGCACTGACGCAGCCCCAGACCATGACACTCCCACCACCATGCTTGACTGTAGGCAAGACACAGTTGTCTTTGTACTCCTTTCCTGGTTGCTGCCACTCACTCTTGACACCATCTGAACCAAACAAGTTTATCTTGGTCTCATCAGACCACAGGACATGGTTCCAGTAATCCATGTCTTTAGACTGCTTGTCTTCAGCAAACTGTTTTGCGGGCTTTCTTGTGCATCATCTTTAGAAGAGGCTTCCTTCTGGGATGAAAGCCATGCAGACCAATTTGATGCAGTGTGCGGCTTATGGTCTGAGCACTGACAGGCTGACCCCCACCCCTTCAAACTCTGCAGTAATTCTGGCAGCACCCATACGTCTATTTCCCAAAGACAACCTTTGGATATGACGCTGAGCATGTGCACTTAACCATGGTGAGACCTGTTCCGAGTGGAACCTGTCCTGTTAAACCACTGTATGGTCTTGGCCACCATGCTGCAGCTCAGTTTCAGGATCTTGGCAAACTTCTTATAGCCTAGGCCATCTTTATGTAGAGCAACAATTCTTTTTTTCAGATCCTCAGTTCTTTGCCATGAGGTGCCATGTTGAACTTTCAGTGACCAGTATGAGAGAGTGAGAGCGATAACACAAAATTTAACACACCTGCTCCCCATTCACATCTGAGATTTGTAACACAAACGAGTCACATGACACCGGGGAGGGAAAATGGCTAATTGGGCCCAATTTTGAAATTTTCACTTAGGGGTGTACTCACTTTTGTTGCCAGCGGTTTAGACAATAATGGCTGTGTATTGAGGTATTTTGAGGGGACAGAAAATTTACACTTGTATACAAGCTGTATACTCACTACTTTACATTGTAGCAAAGTGTAATTTCTTCAGTGTCGTCACATGAAAGCATATATAATAAAATATTTATGAAAACGTGAGGGGTGTACTCACTTTTGTGAGATTCTGTATTGCATCCAAGCTCATTTGAGAGGTGGAGTTTGATCAAAAATTTGGATAAGTGTTTGAAATGTCACTTTGTGGAGGTACTGGGCCAAGTAGGAAGCTTTAATGGAGGTCCCCTGAAGGAAATTTGTGACCCCCAATGCCACAGTAAATTTACGGTTGTCAATGAATAGGGTAGAAGAATCATAGCCTGGTAAGCTGATAATATTTTGTCAGAACTTGTTCTCTAGGTCATCTAGGTTTGATCTTATTGATTCTAGGTTGTATTGTTGTATAGATTTTATGAATTTATGGGCCACCTTGATTGACCTCACTAGGTCTGAGTGTACCTGCTCAGTAGTGTCCACTAACTTATTAAATTGCTAAAGATTTCTATGGAGTTTAATGACCTTAGCGTGCGCATCCTCTGCTTAGTAAGAGGGAGATGCATGTATATTTCAAATCACACTCAAAAGCTCGGTGTATCTGCATGTCATTGTCTGGGTCATGGAAGCTGAGGGAGTCATTGCTGAGGTTAGATGTTTGTATTTTAATATTGAAGCTAATTGTGAGAAGAGTGGTCTTGTTCAGGTGATGCTATCTTCGGCATGTTGCCCAGTCGGTCAGTGGAGCAAAAGATAAAATGAATAATCTATGACTTCAAAACCAGCAGACACCAATCTTAAGACAGGTTGCAACCTCTAAGCAGAATGAGATGAAAAATATTATGGTGATCTCCCCGTTAATGCACAGGCTTGGAGTGAAATCTCACCAGGAACATGTCCTTCCTGGCCATGCGAAAACTATGTCCCAAAGCAAAGGATAATTTGAAAATGTTCAATCTGTAATCAGTGATTTAACATTTTATATATGACCATAAAATTTAAGGCCAAGACTTCAATTCCATACTTTCACTTATAAATTCAGGGACCCTGAGTGCCAAAAACTACTTCATTCCAAGATTACTGACAACTATTGATTGAACAGTTCTGGGCTTCATTTAGTCTCAGGTCACATCACCAATTTTTAGGAAGTGGTCAGGTGATCTCTACTGAAGAGGCTTGGGGAATGACAAACAGAAAGCAAAAGCTAGTCAAGCTCCAGCTTTGCCTAAAAATTTAGCCTCATCAGTAGAGATTACACAATCAATACCCAGGCAATGGTCATAGAAAAGGTCCAACATCAGTCTGTACAATAGAAATACATGCCATTGTTTCCAACGCTTAATCTGCATTCACTATAAGTAACACGTATTCTGGGTGATTTTACAGCTTTTTAAACATTTTACACGCATACTGCAGGCATTTTTACAAGTGTTTTTCACATTTGTAACAAGTTTCAGAAGTTTGTGTTTTTGGCTGGGTAAGGGGAGGAGAGCAGTTCTATAGCTGGAGAGAAGTTTTTTAGATGTAGAAGCGCATGCATCATGCATTTACATGTGTTGCCTTTTTAATCTATAGGACTAAAAATGCCTAAATACACTCAAGAGAAGGTCATATACTTCTTTGAGCGTAGGGCATAGAGTATAGGGTATAAGCGTGAAGAGGGACAATTAGAAAGAATGGTATTCTGCACGATGAGCACCGTCAGTTATGGAAAAAAAACAGAGAACACAAAAGTGTGAATGGGGGCTTAGATAAATTTCAAATGTTTGAGAAAAAAAATTAATTACTGAGGTCAGAATATTGCTATACATTAAAAAAGCATTATAAAAGCTGTACTACAACTGTATACATAGCCACTTAACGACCAGTGGTTATACCAGGATGATACCTGCAGCTATACCATTTTCATGGCACGACAGCCGGCTCTCTTGTAAAAAGCAATCCTAGAGGCTAACTAGTCGCTGGATTGCTTTTACAAGCAGCAGGAGGGGAGGTACCTCCCTCCCACCACATTCCACAGCTTTATTGCAGCTTTAGAGGTTGCTTCTGCTGGCTGATCATAGAGGCAGAGCCGGCGCTACCAGTAAGGGGACCTAGACAGCCCCCTAGGGCACAACTTAGCAGGGGGCGCCGGCTGAGCCTGACCCGAGGTAAGTGACTTACTGTAAGTCACTGAAGCGGTTATAACCAGTGGTGGCTGGCCCGTCCATTAGCGGCACAGGGGCACCTATCCATGCGTCCGGCCCCCTAATCTACATGCAGGGCGCCAGATGCATGGATTCCAATGAGGGTTTTTTTTTTTTTTTTGAAGCACGTGATTTTAGCCAGAGGCTCTAATAGGCTTCAAAAAAGGGTGGGCTCTGTGCCCTGAGTACACCCAGTTGTGTGACAATAGCGAATAAATATTTGCTATTGCCACATTAATTCTCCTCCCAACCAATCAGGAAGCGGGTCCTGAGACCTGTTTCCCAATTGGCCTAAGGAGAAGGCATCCTATTGGCAGGGGAGAAGGGAGGAGATGGCCGCCAAGAGGGGACATGGAGGAGGCTGAGGGGGAAGCCGTTGCCGTCTGGAGGAACGAGGTAAGTGAACTGGTGCCCGCGGGGGGATATGGTGTGGACTGGACTCTGGAGCGATGGGGGGGGATCCGTGGTTAGGTTCGTCGGCCCCCCCCGACCGATGGAGCACCAGCCCCCATTGGTTTTAGCCCCTTCAGCAACTTGGGATGTGGGGTAAGAGAGAGTATGGGGGGGGGGGGAGCGGCAATTTTTTTTTTGTCTAGGGAAGCAAAAATCATTACACCGGTGAACAAGGACCGGAATAACTCTGTTTGCCTCTATGATATAAGAACTCGGAAACAATGACCTTACATCACTTCCGATTTACCCGGATGTTTAAAAATGATCTGGGTGTAATCAAATGCTTTTAAGGGTAGAGGAGGGATCTGGAGTCTTATAGACCCCAGATCTCTCCATAAAGAGTACCTGTCACATGCCTATTGCTGTCACAAGGGATGTTTATATTCGTTGTGACAGCATTAAAAGTAATAAAAAAAATAAAGCTAAAGTGTAACAATGAAAATAAATAAAGAGATAAATAATTAATTAAAGAAAATGTAGGGTTCCTCCATCCCCCCATGATCGCGCGCAAAGGTGAACACACACATCAGTCACTCACCAACGCAAACAGCTCCCACACATGTTCGGTATCACCAGGAATGTCAGATCATGAGCAGTAATTCTAGCACCAGACCTCCTGTGTAAATCTAAAGTGGTAACCTGTAAAGGCTTTTAAAATGTCGACTATGGATAGTAAAAGTTACAGTTGCATAGGCATGTGCCCTGCGTAACATCATCTTTTATATTTTACAAAGAAATTGGGTTATGTATTGTGTTTTTTAGCATTAAAATTCCAAAATATTGCTTTGGGCCTCTGCTTTAAAAAATTTAAACAAAAAGTACAAGAAAAGTCCTGGTCTTAAAGTGGATAGACATTTGTCATCATGTGATATCCAAGTTGATACCTGTATACTTTGGACAGATTAGGTCCAAAATGATCACATTTGACAAATAATCATGTATGGGAAGCTTAATCTCATACCACTGCAGGTATCCTCATCCTTGCAAGGCTGTTATGAATCTATTCTGGTTTTGTCTATATTTTCTTTATCGTGATCAGGACTAAAAGCTGTTTGTTAGTCAGAAAAACATAAGTGTTGTATATTCATTGTTATGTAGTATTTTATCCAGCAACTGGGTAGGATTCCTTTCTCCTCTTTACATGTTTTCCTCTGTTTTCTTTTTTTTAGTTTCTTATAAAAAGCCTGTTGTTTACAAAGCTCAAAAACTGAAGGTGAAATTTACACTATAATAACTCCTTATCAGCAAGCACTATCGATATGTTCAATCAGAGAGGGCAAGCTTACAGTTACATGTTACCCCAACATCTCCTATTCCTAATTTGTGTCTGTTGTGCCATGTACTTGTATCAAAAAGTATCCCGTTCTCCTTGTATTTTTTCCTTTGTGTGAAATGCCTAGTAATCCTACCAATCTCCCTGCTTTCTAATTTCAAAGTGATCATGCTAGGCACAGAAGAACATCTACCCCAGTGTGGTCAGCCTGCCTTTCCTCCAAAGGCCAACAGATGTGCTGACAGGCCCACCCTACACAGCCATTCATTGGGAAGATCAGTGTACTACTACTACCCTCAGCTCTCTAAGCTCCTTATGCAGCTGAAAACAGAAGTCATGCGATCAGTTATAAAAAAAAATGTTATTTATATATTTGTTTTCAATCTATACACAAATGTTTTGCCCTTCATAGCTATTAGAAGTTTATATTCTATTGGACTAAACTGAATGGGTTGTTTTTTTTGAGGTAAGGGTTCACATATATAGTACTTTAAAGGCTGGGAGTTTCTGTTGTGTTCTCTGATTCACTTTTTAAAAAAATGCTGTAGATGAATCACAAAATGCAATTTCTTCTTTTGCAACTTCCAGTAAATGGCATATGGTTCATATAAATTGCATTTGCTGGGCAAGCAATATAGGAGCTTACTAATCTCATAAATTAAAATGATAACTCAAAGAAGGAGTCAGAAAAATATTGATTATACGCATTTGTCAGCATGAGTGAATATTTGCTTATTCATTTAATAACTGAAAGTCATCTATGATGCTGAAAAAAATAGCAATTTTTTTTACATTTTTGTCAGTATTCTTCCTCTAGCTGTAGCTTTAGTTTTCATTAAGTATTTAGTAAAACTGTAATGGCATAACAAACTCATTAACTTGTAATGCAGTTACCAAGCATCATGATTTATTGGGGACTGCATTAAAGCTGAACTCCAACTTTATTTTCACTAGAACTGAATGGAGTGATCAATCCCAGCATTGATCATACCTCTGTACCTTGTTCCTTGGCTGTCTGCAGATCCCCTAATATTCTGGGCTTAGTTGTGGCTTTGTGTCTGTGACGGTACTCACCGTCCCTGGGAGTGAAAGACAGATACTTAATGGACACTGAGGATATGGTTTGGATTGCTTCAAATGGGTTACGTGTTTAACCTTATGATAATGTGTATTGTACTTCAATGTCAGAGACAGACAGTCTGTCACTGGCGGTCTTTTGCTATTGTCTGTGTATTAAGGTCTGATGTGTATTCTGTTAAGCCTGTCTGTCCCATTGTTAATGAACTCACATATTGTTTCTGTCCAGATAGCTAGATAATTAATTCAGGTTAAGTCTATTTCTGTATACAATTTCATCTGCATATGATAATGTAATCAGGCAACCCCTGACCTGTGTGTGGTAATCTGATCAGGAGGGGGATGTCCATACTGTAAAACAACTGTGTGCATTGTTCAAGGTTCAATAGAAGGGAAGGTTCCAGTACAAGCTAAGTTGTGGGCTAGCTTTGTATGGGGCGGCTGGAATATTTGATATCTATGTTCAAAGTCCACAAGCACAGTGTGGGTAGCGGTTCCGTTACATTGGTGGCAAGCGGTGGGATTCTTCCTGCAGTCTGGGACATCCAAACCTCCACCAGGATCCAAGGTCCAGATAGCAGAATAGGAGAGGTACAGATATCAGCCGCCATAGAAGACGAATTTGTAAGGAGGTTGCGAGAGATGCGGATACAGCACAGGGGACCAGTGTCAGAGAAGGTCCTGCTAGGATGGTATGATTCAATGCGCTTGGAACTCTGGGAGGAAACGCTAGGCCGTGAGCAGCGACATCAGGGGAAAATCCTCCCCTCCTTCCAGGAAAGGTACTGGTCGTAGTACGAAGTTCGAATGGTGTTTTTGGGGAGACAATCACACAAGGAATGGAAAGCCGAGTTAAGCAGGCTGGTCCAGGTGAAGATGCGGTTGGACGAGAGCTACAGAGCCCTCCACTGGTATGTAACCCAAGTGTGCCCATGGACAGCGGACGACAGCCCAATGGAAGGCTTTTGCTATGGTCGGCCCAGAGCTGTTATTAGAGAGGCTGTCCAAGGAACCCAACTTTGGGAGCGATTTAGAGTGGCAGTTAGAGGAAATTGAGGATTACAGAGAAAAGATCCTGAACATCTAGAAAGTGTTCTGGGCACTGGAAGATTTGGAATTTCTAGCCAATCAGGAATGGGAGCTGGAGATCCCCTACAGACGGCTGCTAGACTCTGCTCAGCGCTGGGCCTGGGCTCCCCTTGCCTGGGAATATCCCGAAGTACCAGCTGACAGTCCAGAAACTGAAGAATTGACAATGTGGCACAGTAATAGTGTGCTTTGCTCACCTGCACCCACAGTTTTGGATGCGGAGATCTTATGGCGGCTGCAGCAAGTGCTGACTCACCTTGACAAACCTGTTTCTGCACAGGACGAGCTTGGATGGAGGAATGCGTCTATTCAGCCGCTGGATAAAGGTATAGGAGAAGAAGAAGCCATTTCATTCCCCAACCAGGAATCACAGATTTAATTGACTTTCCATCGGAGGATGATATGGATGATAAATCACCCTCCAAAGTGTTGGCACTGGGCCCAAGTGCAATCAACCCATGCCCTGGACTTTCAGCAATTCCAGAGGCTGGGAATTTAATAGACTTTTCTGCTAAGGAGGAACATCCCAGTGAGCCTACAGCAGAAGGGCGGGCATCCAGGCATAGCGCTGCTGACCTCTGTCTACAACAATTGGTGACCCAGGAAGATGTGTGCAAGGCCACTGACTTTTCAGTTTACTTTCTTGCAGAACAGCTGGCATCAGGGCCTAACAGCACTGTAGCATTTAAGGTAAAGTGGGGAGCTTGGGGTCCTCTGCTGTTCTTTGCTGTTATACAAGAATGGTTTCTAAAAAGTGACCACCAGATACATCACAGTAAATATGTTGGATGGAAGGGAGAGGGAGTAGACAACTTTTTGGGGAAGCCTCTTCTTGAATCTTTTTTACATAAAGCATGTCTTTAATTTGGAAAGGATGTATAGAGTAAAGCAACTAAGTTATTAAGTGGTATTTAGAAATACCAACTGATTTTTTTCTCCTTTGGGAAGATTAAGGTGAGACATGATCACCTTATATAATTATATAGTGTAAATGGCATTCGCAGATAATAAAGCGGAAACCTATTCATTTCAAAGTCATCCCAAAAGACCCAAGGTTTTGCATTTGGAAGAAAGCAAAGCTGTAAAAGTACCTGGAACTTGCAGGTATAGAGAAGCATGTTACTCACTCCATGTGGCAGAGGAATTGGTGCAAACAGATACAGTAGATTTTTTTAAAGTGCTGGTCCCAACATAAAAAATATAAATGTTACAAAGCTTTTTAAAAATGTATAATAAAATAAATTTTGATCTGACTGCAACTAGTGGTCCCGGTGGATTTTTTAAAAAGCAAATTATAGTAGAAAATAGCTGAAGGTGAATTTGTTTTTAACTATTTCAGTTGAAGACATGGGCCTTTGAACTTCAGTCCAATATCCACTGCTCCAGACCTGAAGCTTACATTTATTTGCCTATATTTTGCCTTCTTTGGTTCTTTCTTTCACTCCTAATCAACTTGCTAATGACATTTTAAATAGAACCTTTCCATTTTCATTTCATACTGTATTTTTGACCCAGTGACATCATTGGGTCTTTATGTTTCTCTGTGCAATGCAAGCAGATTATAGCAGATGGGAGGGGAGGGCAAGGTGCTGTATGTAGCTTCTAAAAAATGTCACTGCACCCTGCTTCAGTACTTCTCTCTAATGCATGAACTGTGTTGGCTCTTGGAACACCCACATGTGATACTGAACCTCTATACCTGAAAGAATCGAAATTTATTGAATGAAAGGGAATGTGAGGCAGAGACAATTGGGCTTAGAGGAAAGCACTGATGCTGGACTGCCTCCATTCAGAATGGGATGGGCGCTATTTGACTTGCTGCAGCTACTAAAGCACACAGTGAAAAGCTCACAGCGTGCATTAAAATAAGATCAAGACATTTCCATACAGGAGATGAGCTTGTACAACTGTGCAAGACTAAAATAAAGGCTGTAGTTCATCTTTAACATTCCTTAACACTATTACTGAGTGTGGGGCTAGCATCCTATCCACTCTACTTTCTGGACCTTTTAACCCCTTAACCCTCATAACCTCTCTGCTGCAACTACTCCCCTAACATCTCCAAGGTTACCTCTCCTCCAGGAGAAGAAATTTAGCTACACATCTGCTAAATGTGTGAGTGACAAAGAGGCAATTGGGATAGGGCTAGGTAGGTCCTATGGCCCCCAGGCACTGCTCGTACCTAATCGTTCTTCCCTTATCCAGTAATTTACATGCTAATCATCCAATAAAGATTATCCAGCATACATACCATATCTATTCTTGTCAGAGCTTGATGGACCAGTCAGGAAGGTGCAGTTTGTAAGCTCATATTTGGGAAAAAAGTGACAGTTTATGTGTGCCAGTATGCAGGGAAAACAGCAATGGTTTATGCCCCTAAGTTCAGCACTGGACACAAATCAATAGGACTCAATTGCTATTTTAAACCTTTTTTCTAAACACTGCTTTAATAAAAAAGAAGAATTTATTTTAAACTGAATTAAAAATTTGTTTCAGTATGCTGGAAGAATTATGTGAGCAATGCTGCAATATTTTACAGTTGTAAGCGGTCTTTCGATTGCCAAATGTATAGTAAATATCACAAAGGAGAAAACTACTGCATTGGTTGTAAAAATGACACACTTTTGGAAACATTATAGATAGGTATATAATGTGGAACAAGAAACCCCCTGATGGCACTTTAACGGGCAATACCTATATATAGATAGGTATAGTTTTTTTCTGTTGTACCAATTTTTCAAGGATCGTGTATACTTGTTTTTTTTTGGAGAGTTTATACCGTTTAAAAGCAGTAGGTGGCAGTATTCGAAATAGAATTTGTAGATTAATTTGAACAAATATGATTCAAACACGTTGCATAAAATTACAAATGTTTCAATTAGACTTATACAGTTTTTATAAAATATAGCCACATATATATTAGAAATGAGGTAACATACAAACTTCCTCATAAACATGTCACAGAATAATGCTTTAAAATCATACATGCTCATTTTGTTTATCCATGGTGCTTTCTGATGTCAGGCTGCTACTCTAAATATGACCACTAATCTTTGTTTTTTTTTGTATCAATTTATATACAGGTGATCCTTACTGAATATATACTTTGCATAAAGTGTGAACTACACATATACAGTACCTGCAATTTGCAATATGGGGGATGTTGGGTGAAATAATGATGGAGAAAGCTCTGTATATCTTTCAAGATAATAGGCTAACGCTAGCACGCAATGGCGACCTCTAGCTTCTAAAGCTAACAACATACTTTGTTTTTTTCAAAAGAAGAGTACACTCAAGAAAAAAAAAAATGCCTCTATGAAAGGCATTAGTATGACCTCTTGCAATTTTTCAATTTTAATTGGGCATTTTTTTACATAAAGCATGTTTTGATATTGGTAAAGAACTACACTGCATGTATGCGATCATGAGAAAATTGAAGGATAACAAAACCCAGGAACAAAAATCTAATATGTTGCAGATTACCAGTTGCGAGATTTTGATTTTTCGAGCTAAGAACAATTTTAGCAAATACAGAAAATACTAATTGATCCTACCAAAAATCCAATGTTCTTGGTTTCCTGTGAGCTGCCTAGAAAAATTTCTTCTTTCCTAGCCATTCCCCAATGCAAAGAAGACGAAGAGGCACAGACATGTTTGTAATCCATATCCTAGGGTGACAACCCTGGTTCTCTCAATCGATACAGTGAAAAAGTTATGTAGCTACCCAGGGACAGGGTGTGCATTATTTGAGGGAACATCATGTAAAACATAACGTTTTGTAAAGACAGAAGGTTGTTTTATCTTAATGCATTCTATGCATTAAAATAAAAAGCCTTCTTTGTGCAGCAGCTGCCCCAGCACCCCCTAATACTTACCTGAGCCAGATCTCTGACCGGCGATGTCTATGAGTCTCTCAGCCGTCCAGGACTCTCCCTCCTGATTGGCTGAGACACAGCAGCGGCGCCTTTGGCTCCCACTACTGTCAAAGTCAGTTAGCCAATGAGGAGAGAGAGTGGGCAGGGCTGAACAGCAGCTTGATTTACACATGGAGCTGCAGCTTGGCTTGGGTGCCCCCATAACAAGCTGCTTGCTGTGGGGGCCCTCGACAGGAAGGGTGGGGCTAGGAGCAGTAAAGAGGGACCCAAGAAGAGGAGGCCCTTTGCCAAACCAACTGCACAAAGGAGGTAAGTATAACATGTTTGTTATTTAAAAAAAAAAAAAACATGAGACTTTCCAATCACTTTAAGCCAAAGAAGCTTGAAAAAAAAAATCAATGCAACCACCACACCAAGGACTAGTAAGCTAAAACATATTACATTTTTGGTTTTGGGTTTAGATATAACTTGAGGTGGGATATAATCCCCTTAAATAATATATTAAAAGCACATATAGAAAAAAGGGGAAAGCTATTTCCAAGAAACTAGGGTATCCCTCTGCAATTGTAAGAAAGTTTAATCTTAAAGAAAACCAGTGCTTTTCCCCATTAGGGCAAATTGTATAGTAAAATAAAGGGATCAATTCAACTGCCACTGAGGGTACAAAAGTGTTTTTTTTTTTTTTTAAAAAGCAGGTTTTAATGGGTCTACTGAAGATGATTTTTTAAAATGTTTGCATAAACTGACATATTTCTTTAAGTTAACAATATTCACACAAATATATATGGGAAAATATATATATATATATATATATATATACACAGTATATATTTATATAGAGTATTTTTTTTCCTTTTAGTTATTTTTTTCTAGGAATAGAGGTACAGAAATATAATCTACAAGGGCTTTTAAAAACTAGGCAACATACTTTCTCATAAACATGTCCCCGAATAATGATTAAAAATCATACTCAATTTGTTTATCCCTTCTGCTGTCAGACTGCTATGCTATTTATGACCACTACAGCAACAGTCCATTGTAGACATTAATGTGATCTCAGCTGGCAGGAATAGAGTGCTTCCTTTATCGATTCACACACTAATTTTATGTAGTGTTTATCACC
This sequence comes from Pelophylax lessonae, assembly GCF_965119305.1. Lineage (NCBI taxonomy): Eukaryota > Metazoa > Chordata > Amphibia > Anura > Ranidae > Pelophylax > Pelophylax lessonae. The sequence continues at coordinate 440,167,169 of NC_138769.1, forward strand.
TTAGCCACCGTACCAGGAAGGGTGTATTCTGTATTTCTTATGAACACTCATTCAGATTCACTGTTTGTGGGGGCACTGTAAGTTTCTTCATCATCATTGGCATTATTTAAATGAGTGGTGGACAACATGATAGACTATAAAGGTCTCAGATCTCTGCCAGAAGATACCCAAATATTGCACTCAGGGCTGAATTTTCTATTAGGCCCAAAATCTATTGTCATTTTGACAGCTACGTTCTGGCCTGTTGCAGGAGCAATGACAGTGAGTGATGTTATCAAACCTGCAGCTTCGTTTAGTCTCCATGAACACTAGCATTTTTCATAAGCTCAAAAAACGCTAGAAAAAAAATGCTGGATAAAAAATGCTCATAATAGCATTTTTGTGCTGGCTTGTAGTAGCATTTTAGTAGCTTTTAGAAGTGTTTAGGAGCGTTAGCATTTTTTCTGCCGGGAAAACTGTCTGAAAATCTCTACAAAAACAATTTTTTTTTGCTCCTAGATGCTGAAAAACGCTTCTAGCATAAAACAGTGTGCATGTACACATAGAATAACACTATTAGCTTCTACGAGCAGAAACAAAAGTGCTCATAATAGCTTCTAGGAGCTAAAAAATGCTAGTGTGCATGGAGCTTTAAACTTACATGGAAGATCTATCATTGCTTCTGCTACAGACTGGAATGCCAGCTGGCCCCTTCCCTCTCAGGCATCCCTGATTGTTGAAACAAAAAGAAACAAAGGCACAACAAGAAACCTTTTCCTGGTTTGACAAAGGAGCTGATTCACTCTGTTACCAGCTCTTCTGTGACGTCATCACGCCCTGAGGTCCATCACGTATCAATACTAGCACCGGCTTGCATTCCAGCCTGGTTACGATTCCTCCCACAGACTTCCCTGCTCATCCGTTAGCCCAATGGAGCCTCTCTGGCTCATACACAGCCATACAGTCACCCTCCATCACAGGAGACACAGTAGCTATACTCATGACTGATCTGCTTGCCATCCCCACCATTGTGCAGCTATGGTTCTATTTTGTTACAGTGTGATATACAGAGTCTACCTAGCCACCCCTGGATTATTGGCCCTCTGGAGCAGATGTACAGACTGATTGATGATATGCCCAATTTCTCTTCCATCCTGTGAGTGCAATTTTAATTGTTTTTAGTGTTCATTTATTAAATAGATACACTTAGATGGTGGCGACTTTGTTTCCTTTTGTTTTTACAGTGTATAGAGGAGATCCATTATCCTAAGAAGAAGTGCATCACTATAGTGGACTTTTTATTTGTACCGTAATTATTATAGACTTGGGTCCCTCCCACCCTCTGTTTTTGAGCTTTCTTTTCTCTTTTTTATCCCTGTGTAAACAGGTAAAGGTGTGTAATAGAACTGTGCTGAGAGAATATGTATAGCTGCTGGCACTTCACTAGATATATAGTGCAAAAATATAGGTAAACAATAGTGCAGTGCTAAAAAGAAAAAAACATAAAGGGAAACAAATGTTTAACAACTGGTCCAGAGATATGACTCTCAGTACCACAAAATTAAAAAGCAAAACCACACTAAATCAATATGAAATATCTACAATATACACCTAATTTATAGGCTTTTTTTCACATTTCTAGGCATGTTTTTGTCATATTTGTACACGCAGCTTGTAGTTCAGGAGCAGAACAGCATGTTTATCATCCCATAGACTTTTAATTGGAAGCGCCTGAAAAACACATGTAAACATCATTTTATTTATTGTTTTTCAGGTGCTCACATTATCGTTTATGGGGCAAAAAATACACAATCCTTCCAAAAAGTAGTTCATGTACATTTCAAACTTCAGGCAACAAGTGGCACAACACTCAGGTGTGAATGGGGGCTTTTGGTAAACTCTCAAGGAAGGCTAAGTAAAGCTGCCCATATACTAGAAAAATTTAATTCATACTTTTCCATTTCAGTTAGGTCACATCAATGTTCCTTTTCAACCGTATTGACTAGAAAATTTGAAGGATCAGAATGGAAAATTTTGGTCAAGCTATGTGGACGAGTAGAGGGTCAGGTAGGTAAATCTCCTTTTACTTTTGCACTAGGCATAAACAAGCAACTAGCATAGCCCTCTTGCAAAGGGTAACTTTTTATTTTCCCTGAGTTGGGCTTTAAGTACAGCTCACATTTGTTGAATCATATAATGGTAAAGCCCAGACCTAGGCCTACTGCCAGTCATATATCAATATGACAGCTTGAACACATTGGGGGGGGGGGGGGGGGGGATTATTAAAAAGTGTCTGAGACAAACTTTATATCAACTTTGTCTGGAGCACAGCTAATCCACTTTAAGTATTCATTTTCTAAGCTGTGTGGGAAGCTAATTGGCTATGAGCAACAGCACCAGTTAAGATAACAGTTGTCTCAGACACTTCTTACTAATTCCCCCATTGCCCTGAATTTACATCTGTAAGTTACTATAAAATTGTATGTGTAAGTTATAATCTGGTTTTGTAAACATTTCACTACTATTTATTTATAATAAATAATAAGATTTTACAATTAAATGTCATGAGCCATAGTCACATATTGTTCTTTATTACTTTGCATGTTCTTTGTCTTATTTTTTTCTTAGTTTTGATATTTAAACTTCTTCTCCTTTTTCACTTTTTTTCATTGCTTTCTGTATGGATTAATTAAAAATGTACACAAAAGTATTTAAAAGCCTTTATTTCATTGGTACATATGTTTGTTGTGATATGTCCTGGATTTTTTTTTAGTGTCAATAAAAAAATTATACATATTCTATAATAAAATGTAGACTTTTATCTATACTTACACTGGTCAAAAAACATTTTGAGTATTTTTTTTCCATTTTGTAATGTCTTTTTTTTCTTATGCCTTTTACCTTTTTGTTGAAATTCTGATAGTCTGAAATAAAAATAGCCTAAAAAATTAAGTTTCGGTATGGCTATTTGTTGCATAATTACATCCAGATTTTTTATGGACATCAAATTTTTGTTGCTGGTACATATACCTGGCCAATCTCCTTGGCAGCTGTAAATCACTGTAGGAGCAAGCGCTACTACAGTGGTTGCCGCTGTCTCCTAGGTCTTGTGCCGAGCAGCTGCCCTGCTGCTTATTGAACACAGAAGGTTGCCCACTCTGCACGGTGCCATTTAGAGAAAACTTTGCATTTTTTTAATGAATGCAAAGAATTCTCTGATTGGACCAGGTGGATATTGATATGTCACTGACCTGCTCTTCCTAGTCCAATCATAGAACTCTTTATATTGTACAACCACACTCTTCATAATGATGCATTACGCTTTGACATACATTTTGGTGTGTTTTTATTGGATTCCGTTTGGTAACACATCAGGCAAAATGGTGAGCCTAAAAGGTCAAGTTTATTATTTTAATAACTCCCCCATCCATCCTTCTTAAGCTAAGCTGACAATTTTCCATTTAGCTGTATACTTATTCCTATGGCTGCGGCCTCCTGAGCTGTCTACGGCATTAGTAGGATACTAACAATTCATATACTTGAACATACCCATATTGAAGGCACAATGTTCTATTTAGGTTTATGGGATGTTGCTCCCATAGTATGCACCTGGTGGGGTAAGGTGGAACTTGGTTAAGGGGGCCATTAAGACTGGCTGTAAGGGGGCTGTTATTACATAAACTGACATTTTATTTGTTACTTTTTCATTTCTATATATGGGTGTTTCTATTTCCAGATTGTTTCCATTACTAATGAGATATCACCTACAGCTTATATCTCTCCTTCATTAGGAATAAAGGGACAGGCTTGCACCTTCACAACTCTACTAAGCTGGAAACTTGTATGTTTAATGAGCACTTTTATACTGTATATAACACAAATACATATAGTACTAAATCCTTTTAAAATGTAGTGTCAATGAAATTCTAAATAAAAGCTAAATAATAAAAATAGAATAAAAAATAAAACCATTCTGGTGCCAACATAGAAATACATTTATTTTCCACAATGTATACAGTAGCAAATACCGGTACATCAAATAATCAATGCCCATCAATTTACCAATATCTGTTCACAGTTCTCTTGCAAAAAAGTCTCTTGAAAGGTGAAAAACCTCCACACTGTTTTAATACATTCAGGACACTATGCAAATCCCAACTGCACTTTTAACCCTTAAGACCAAAGTATAACTCATGTAATGGACCTTAACTATACAAATAGTAAAGGTCTACACTACACAGAATGCATCCTTTAATGGCCATACATAGCTGCTTCATGTTGGTAAATATTTAATCCGACAAACAGGAACATGTTTTACGGTAGGGTTATATACACATACCTCCCAACTTTTTGAGACAGAAATGAGGGACACCTATGAGAAAAAGTATGTAAGTATAGGACACACCCCCTGCCATGCCCCATTAAAGGAGAATTATACAAAAAAAAAAAACATGATTTGTTAAACCCACAAGTGTTTTCTTTCTTTTACTACCACTACTATTCCTTTGGATTGGCTTTTGAAATCTTACAAATGCATAAATTGAGAAATTGGATGAAAGGTTTAGCAATGGGAAGCACTTTTTGAAACATAAAAATGCATTTTATATACAAGTATAGAGATCAGACCAAAATAAGGGACACATGAGGAGGGAAGACAGAGGGACTTTTTCCAAATCAGGGACAGTCCTTCGAAATCATGGACAGTCGGGGAACTATGTATGCATGAATTTGTTCACAATTGCAAAAAAAAATAAATAAAAGCTATACATTCAAGTTATACATTTTCAGTACAATCTGACAAGCAAATCAGCAAATACTTAAATGTCTAGATTTCTTCAGTATTTATGGCAACTTAAACTGTAAATGCTTTCAATCTATGTTCACAGATGTGTCAGCACATGATGGGAAAGATACATGATTGTAAATGAAGCAATAAGTTAATTCTTTACTGCAATCAGATCTAGTGAGTTTAACATGATGATGATTAAGCACACAGTGTTGATGTTTTAACAAAGTAGTTTTCTCAAATGTTAAGCTGTAAGTATTTAATAGACCATATCTAATGATGCCTAATTAAGCAAAGTAATGAAATTTGCATAATAGACACTTTTAAAGTGGGTTGATTAATTTGTGTAAATTTGAATGAAATTGGAACACACAAACACACAGAAATAGACACCAACACTTTTTATGATATATTACATATAATGTATGATTATTATGCAATAAAAATCTAAAACAATACATTAAGCTTCCTACATATTTTAACTATATTTGTTTCATTTTATAATTATTGCTGGAAAATTTTGTTGTACAGAGTACAGCAGAGTAATAAAAAAAGATGTCTTTTATGTCAAACACAATAGGTATACACCACGTTTTATATTGATGTATGTATTATTATATCTGCAGCTTACTGATTATGCTAATGTACAGTGAGCTACAGATATAAAAAAAGTTACCATGGGTTCCTTGAAGCCTGAAAATGTTTTTAAAAATTGGTGAAAAAAGCTGCTTTAAGTTGGTAACATGTGATGTAGTCACAAAACAATAAGATTAGCACTGCAATAAACTCAGCAGGCATAACAAAGGAATGATGCTATAGTGTCTGCCAGGCTCTATGGGCAGGGGAAGAGGTGTTAATCCTCCATAGTACATACTTTGAGTATTAGTGCCATTAATTTGGAAATGCCAGAACTTGCTGACATTTTCTTGTGGTGTTGTGACTACAGCCTGTAGAAAAGTTATGGACTGAGATTTAGTATCTGTAATATCAAGAATGTATGAAGAGTAATAATAGGGTATACTGTTTAGGGGTTAGGGTTGTTAGGAAAAATCTAATTCCTGGCAAACAAATAGTACAAATAAAATACATATATGGGAACTGTTTTAAGTGACAAAGGGTTTATATTTCTGTCCACCAGTTCTGAGGTTTATAAAGCCTTGGCAGACAGTATGGCCAACTTGGGGACCTGACTTTTCTCTGGTGCAGTTAAGCAACTACCCCCAGCCTGTGATTGGACAGTGAAGGAGTTTCAGTGGACTGACAAAAGTATCCCCCTGTTCTTTCCTCCTGTTAGCATTTTCCTGGTTAGCATATGCAGCAGAATGCAGGATTGATGCCAAAGACTGCCTCTCCCTCTCTTAGCCTTAGTGTTGCCGTAGAAGGGGCTGCAAGAGGTTTTAATTAAGGTAAATTCAGTTTTTTTTTACTTGCTCAACATATGCTTATTTAAAATCTATAACTGATTCACTGGTATTTTTAAGTATGTTTTCTTTTTTAGAACTGAATATAATGAAAAATGGACACTTTGGTGACACAGTAGCAAAAGTTCCATAGGTGCTTTGACAGGTTCATAGGGAAACAAGAAGAAGTGGAATGTGTTGCTAAATGACAAACACCGAGGACAAATGATTGGCATGCTCAATTGCTCAACCGCTGACAGACATATCAAATAAAAAAAGCAGAGCTGGTTTGATAAATAAAACATTTCTCAGCATGATCCACTTCTGAGAGGAGAAGGGCTGAATAATTAAAATTAGCTGTATTTTGTTTGTTAGTTTCAGACCTTTCACAAAGTACTGTACTACTTAGCCCTTCAGATTTGGTAAAGAGACACCAATACCAGCTTTCTCTGAAGTGGGACTAAAAATCACTGTTGTTAACTTTGATCAGCAAGAAATCAGCACACAGCATTTCATAGATGATACAAAGGCCTTGGTTTATCAGAGACTGTTGGTCGAGCTGTACTCCTGTGTTGTGTTGCTCTGCCTTGTTACAACTTGTATTAAAACGGGAATTTGTCTTGCTGCTGATTTAAAATGCTGCACTGTATATGACCCTTTCTCCAAATGCAGCACACTACAAAACAGTGTGGGATGCTGCACTGTGTTATGCATTTACTCTACTGTACAGTGTCAGGGCCTGGACTTGAACCCGGGACCTTTGCTGTGTCTCGCAGTGACTCTTCCCGCTGAGCTACCTGAAATGCTGAGCAGCACCCGCTCTGATACATTACACAACCCTGCCTCATGCCTTGACTTCTGCTGAACCTTGACTCTTTGCTCCTCTCATTAACTTCCCGATTTAAGCCATGTCTCTGCACTCCCTGTTTTCCAGATGATTGCCAGTATCTCACTCCTGTCTTCTCTGCTGCCATCTATAATTTGCTAACACTCATTATTGACCCTTGGCTTGTTCCTCGACTATGCTTCTGCCTGATCCCAACCTGAAACTACTAATTACTGAACTTTTGGATTGTTTACTGACTATGCTTTGATCCTTACTTGTTTATCCTCTACTGGACTCCGTCTCGCTAACCTCCTGATGGGTCAATCCTGAGGACTTCTACCTGGTGTTAGCATGCAGCAAATCCATCTCCAACATCAGGATCTCTGGCGAACACCGGTTAGTACTTAGACTCTGCACCTCAGATGAGCCTGTGTTATCCACCAAGGTGATTGCCTGTGTACCTATCCTGCTGGTCGGTGGTAGTCCCGCAACTGCTATAGCAACCGGTCTTTGAGCCTGACCAATACTCTAATATTCCAAATCAATATGTTGAGCATTTGAATAGTTTTTTTTTTATTTTAGTTAAAAATGTATGGAAGGGAGGGGTCGGAGGGGGTTTGCTAATATCTTAAAGTTAATTTTAAAGTTTAATCTTAATTTCAGATATCCTTTAAAGCATATTGTAACATAAATGTAAGGGTAGGGTAGTTGAGCCTTAGCAAGATATGAAGTGATCTGTAGTAGTATAACTGTAGAGGTAGTGTCATTTTGGGTTATTAAGGACATAGTATTCAGTACTCAGCCATGCACATATGTCCTGTTATTAGCATTTGAAAAGGACAGGACCAGTCTCTAGGATAAAGGTGACACCCAGATGCCAATAAAAGTCTCCCATACAAGTAAACAAAAATTGTCACCTTCCTGAAGCCTCAAAGGAAACTGCTAGTCATCTTGGCTACGAGGATCCGCAGGGGATGATGAAAGGCTCCGAACAGTCTGCAAGCTTTGATTGGTATCATCAGATCTAAGGAATGCATTTTATCTCTCATAAAAGTTAAGATATTAGTGGCAGAGAGATGAAAATAATTCCTTCTTATGGTTCACGTGTTGGGCTACAAGTACATGTAAATTTGTATTTATAGCGTGTATGGAATCCTAGAGAAACGCACAAAACCGTTATATGGTGCCTGATTGCGGCAGGCAAGCAGTGTTTGGTACTGTCACGATCAGACCGATGCGCTGGTGTCAGAATTCCTACCCCTGACTCAGCGGTCAGCGCCGTTCTGGGCCAATTCGACTCTGGTCAGTTCAGAACACAAAACATCCTGTGGGCTGGGATGGGGACACCCCCCTGGGGTTGATTGGCCAAGGGCTAAAGTCCAGCCCACATCCATTTTCCAATAAATTGGGGAACCCTAAGATATGGACGTGGTTCTTCCATGAAGCCAGTTCTAAACTGGGGAGTCCCCACACGGTTTCCGGTATGCTTCTACCAAGGGATAAGCTTTGGTAAAGTTTATTTCTGTTTTTACTTCTTTTTATTTTCATAGCAAATTGCCAATTGTGTTTCTTTTTATCTTTTTTGTCATTTTTGTAACTCCTTTTGCTTTGTATATATTTCTTATGCACTGCCCACTTTTGGGATATTAAATTATACAATTAATAAGTGACTTCTGTGTACTAAGCTAGGACTCATATCTCTGGAGAGATTGTTGCATTTTAGTGCCTAATTGCTTGGTCTAAGCTACGTGCCGATCTGTATGCAATTGCACTGCGTGTTGGCAGATTGCGTGCAGATTGTAAACGCAGCTGGAGAGGAAGTCAAGAAAAACACAGTTCCTCTATGATTTCCTTGGTCACTGGGAAAGTACCCAATTGGATGCTGCCACCCCATGTGACTACAGCAGCAATCTTCAGTCAGGCAAAGCCTATTTAAGGCCCTGGTTCCCAGGCTTGGCGTACTTTATGTGAGTTTCTAGAGTAGAGACAAGTACCCCGCATGTTAGGGACAGTACTACCGGTAAGGAAATGTTCCTGATGAGGAGGGAAAGCGTAGGGTTGTCACTCATTTAACATCTTCCCGCTTGGGCACCAGATGGCCAGGCCACATTCCACTCTCTTAACAGATGCTGTCAATCCAGCTGATACCTGTCATCTTTACATCATTGGTAACCATGAATGAACCCGGTTGGGTAGGCGTCCCTCCGGGTTGTTGTGAACTGTCATTGCATTACTTCACTACAAGTTTACTATTACTCCTGTCTATATGAGTTACTGTTGCTGCACACACTGAACCCTACCTACTGTACATTCTGCCTTGACTAGCAAGATATTGGCCACCATGTGTATAGGAAAATGGCTTTTAGGAGATGTAATTCTTGGGTGTGCCTAGGTCAGTAGGAACTGGTGTAGAACACTGCTGAGCAGTGTCCCTACAAATCTTTAAAATTCCAGTAATGATGTCCCAGTGAGTAATAAAAGGTGTTACTCGCTACAAGTTAAATAAAAGCAAACTAAAAAATGAATGTTGGGACACATTATCATGTAGGAGTGGCACATAGTGGGATAAACTTGGGTCATATCTGGACACCACTTTATAGTAAAGTTTCTCTATAATGATTGCTTATTTTGAATCCATGAGTGGTAATGTGCTTAAACCAGCATTCAATTCTAGCTGATCTCTGGACTAATAATTACTATAACACACTCAAGAAATAACAAAAAATGCTTTTAGAAAATACATTTAACATTATTCACAGTACCTTATTCTTAAAAAAAAATATATTCACAGTAATAACATGGTACTTAATAAATGCAAGATTTAAATGAAACAGTCATCTCTCCATAACTATTAAAACAAATAAATGTGAGATCAGGATTTGAGAACATACCACATTTGCCTCTGACTGGTGCCAAGTAGCTTATTGAAATAATAACTAATACATTTAGGGAACAAGTAATCAGAGGCATATTTATTTTATCGATCCGCACTGAATACTGGTAAAGTGGTTATTGTAGATTTTACAAATTGCCTGACAGGTACAGTTTAATGCTTAAATTTAGTTAAAAAAAAGTTTTTTTCTGCCCAGCTTAACCACTTGCCGACTGCATAACGACGATTTACGTCGGCAGTCAGCCCCTCACAGGCAAAGCGACGTAGGTCTACGTCGCTAACCTGTGAGGGTCTAGGGAGCGAGCGCGTGCTGCTCCCGCTCGGTCACAGCCCCCCCCTCCACGCGAGTGACCGGCGGACACTCGTGATCGGTTACAGCGGGAGAAAGGCAGGCGGCTAATGTAAACAAAGCCGCCTGTCAGTCTCCCCTGTGTAACAGCACAGATCATTCGGTCCTGCTATGTAGGACCGTTGATCTGTGCTGTTACTCACACAGCCACATCCAATCACAGTAAGAATCACGCCCCTTGGGACACACTTAACCCTTCCCTCTCAAATAAAGTTATCCCCTTCACTGCCAGTGTCATTTTTACAGTAACAGTGCATATGTATAGCACCGATTACTGTAGTAATGTCACTGGTAACCCTAAACGTGTCAAAAATGTCAGTCAAGGGTCCGATATGTCCGCGGCAATGTCGCAGTCCCGCAAAAAAAGATCGCCGCCATTACTCGTTAAAAAAAAACAACAAAAATTACAAAAATCTTTCCCTTAGGTAGTAAACGCAATAACTTTTGCGCAAACCAATCAAAATACGCTTTTTGCGATTTTTTTACCAAACATATGTAGCATAAAACAAATTGGCCTAAAATGTTAAAAAATTTTGATTTTTACATTTTTTGGGGGGAATTTCATATAAAAAATGTGAAAAATATGGTTATTTTTGCAAAATTTACGCTCTTTTTTTGTTTATAGCGCATGATCAAAAAATTGCACAGGTGATCAAATACCACCAAAAGAAAACTCTGTTTGTGGGAAAAAAAGGACGTCAAATTTGTTTAGGTACAGCATCGCACGACCGCGCAATTGTCCGTTAAAGTCACGCAGTGCCGAATCGCAAAATAGGCCCTGGTCAGGAAGGGGGTAAAATCTTCCGGGGCTTAAGTGGTTAAGTAAAATTACTTACCTGCAATAATGTATGTCCAATGATGTGCAGGCTTCTGGATTTTGTAGAAATCTTCACTGCAGGGATGCCCTGTTTGCTTCGTGCTGCTGAACTTCTGGTGCTGTGGAGGTTAACTTTGATCATTTTGATGCTGTCCCCCATTCACAGATCATGTAACTTACAGGTAATGTAATCAGTAAAATACCTGTTCTCAGTGGAGGAAAGGGCAGGAGGAGGTATGTCCCTTTTGCATCATTTTTGGTGTAGCTAAGCACAGAAAACCATAACTGTTGTCCCCAAGGCACCAGAAAATCAGGCACAGGAAGAGAAGAGGGCATCCTTGCAGTGAAGTTTTCTACAAAATTCAGCAGCCTGCACATTGTGGGACATATTTAAAAAGAGTTAATGCTTTATTTTAGTTAGGTAAATATGACATTTCTCATATAAATATTTCAGATTTATAAATATTCCAGCAGGTGGAGCATCTACCCCCAAAAAGGGCAGAATGCATCTGAGGAGTTCTCTGCAGGTAGAGATCAGGAGCTGAAGCCATCTTTTTTCCTTGAAAAAAACAAAAACAAACTATCAGATGAAAAATGTAGTTATGTTAAAATTTTAGGTAGTTATACTATTATAGTTTCCCTTTAAGGAGTGTTGCAGACAGTCTTCAAATACACTATATTTTGATCTAGAACTGTTTGTTTTCCCTGAAGCCATTTCAAAGTCTGTCTCTGAGGAGTCTTTTATTTACAGTGCTACAATGAGATATTTTGCTACAAAATCCTTAGTATCTATGTAAGATTTATAGTACATGTTTCTATGTTCTCTGAATCTTTTTTAACATATCCCGAACCCACCCGAGACCACCACCCCCACCTCAAAAGTAAAAAAGTGTGTGTGTATATATATATATATATATATATATATATATATATATATATATATAATACATACTCCTTTGTAGGGCTCCATTTACACCTGAGCGTATCGTTTTCAGGTGTTTTTTTGGGCATTTTCATGCGTTTTTTCAGGCGTTTTTCAGGAGTTTTTCTTTTTTTTTTTTAGGCGTGTTTTTTCCAGGTATTTTGGGGCAGGCATTGACATCTAACAAAAACGCCTGTAGCCTGCCAAAAAAGAAGCTGATGTACTTTTTTGAGCTTCAGGCGTTTTGCTTCAGGAGACAAAATGCTCATATGAGAACAGGGGCCATTGAAATTAATGGGATTTCACTTGTTGGGCGTTTTTAAACTTCAGAGATAAGCTTTTTACGAGCTGAAAAACGCTCAGGTGTGAACAAGGCCTAAAATGCCAGTTTACGAGGACACCTCCAAAATTCACATGCATTAAACAAATAAATATAGAACAGATGTAACAACAAAATAATTCAACCAGTTTGCTGTACTAACAAAAAAAAACACCACAATGTGTGATAATGGTTCCCTCGCATGGAATTTCTAAAACAAACAGTGTATAAAAAAAAAATGTAACACAGTCCATTAGAACATATCCCACAAAAAGGTATAACATTTCCCTTGCTGTTAAAGATGATCAACTTTTCAAGATTTAGTATAATCTGCATTGCGATGTGTGGTCAGCCATTTTGAGACATATGGTAAGGATCCCATAAATGCACAGGAGGGCCAATGAGACTGACAAACAAAAGAGAAGACAGGCATTGAATGCCAAGCCCACTCCTAATGGGTGATATCACTGATATCACCAAATTTATTGAACTGAAGCCCCTCTCACAATCACAGGATGTAACTGGAAGACTGTTAACTGCTGTCACAACTGGTTTCAGATATTCAGGAACCTCTCGATAAAATCTCTGAAACCTTCACAGATCATGGATGCATTGTTGAGACGGAATCTCTAGCACAGCTGCTCCAGCTTCATCTCACCTTCAAACCAAGGAATGTACACATTGATTGGCCAGCGTTGGGAATACAGGATGTCAATTTCAGAGACAAGAATTTCAAATTGTGTGATGAAGCTGCAGGTCTGTTGCTCGCAGTTAAAACAGAAAGCCTGGAGCGTAAATTATCCACCAAACATTGATAAAATTGAGGGAGATTTATCCTCACTTGGCCTTTTGTACTCTCTGGATTGATGGTCACAACTGTGAAATTCCCTTTATCCAGAGGTTCCTTGACTTCTTTCAAGAGTTTTCCAGACATGTCTTTCATTTCTTCATTTGTATGAACTGACCGATTAATCAGCTGGTAGGCTCGTGGAAGTGTGAGGTCATCTCTTTGAAGGGCTTCAGATAACAGTCCCATTTCCTGAACAGCATCTGCAACCCCAGCAAGGTTTAACAAATATTTTTTTGAGGTCAGGACCTTGATAAGGCCACTAAAGAGAGCTTTCTGCTTATTCTTATGAGCTGAATTTAAGCTTGCTTTCATGAAATGACTGTGCAGTGCAGGATATGACTCCCAAACTGCTTGCATAGCTCTCTCTCTGGCTTGAAGCAACCCACCTAACTGAAAAAATATTTTCCAATTTTAGGAATTTGTACTTCTAATTCTTTTGCACATTCAGAGACCCCCGATAGGTTTTTTGGAGACTGATGATACACAGCACGCAACTTCTCAAAAAATGATTTTACATGATGAAGACCAGGAATAGAATCAATTGTACCTGAAATGCACAATTCAAGCCGATGACACAAGCAGTGCCATTTCACAAGCTGTGGATATTTTCACCAAGTCGTTCCAGAACACCTGACTTTTTTTTAAGCATTACACTTACACCATCACTACAAACTCCAATCAAGTTTTTAGCAAGAAAGTCATCACTGAACCCATGTTTAGAAAGACAAGCTAGAAGAGTGACTTCAATAGACTGTGCATCTGCTCTAGGCAAATCAAGCAAATTGAGAAACAAATTGACTGGGTCTTTTCCGGTAACAGAGATACGCATATAAACAATAACACTGAATGTGAACAAACTGTAGTAGATTCATCAATATATACAGAAATTTTTGGTGCCTGTGACAGTCAGTCCTGCAGGTCGCGGCTGCTAACGGGAATGTCGTTCCTGCTGTGGAAAAAGTACAGGAACGCTGTTCCCATACATTCCTGCAGGACTCAAGCCCTGCCCGAAACCCTTTTGTCTTGCAATAAGTTAATAGGGATGGGCCGAACACCCCTCTTTCAGTTTGCACCAGAATTCTTGAACATGAAAAAAGTTGGGACTCGAACTGTGAACCCTATTAAAGTCTATGGGACCCCAACTTGAAAAATCTAAAGTTCCCATTTTAAAGCCTTATATGGCCAGAAAAGAGGATGGGGGTCTGGGTACTGCCCTGGGGGACATGTATCAATGCAAACATTTTTTTAATGATGCTTAAAGTGGTTGTAACCTTAAAAAAATAAAGAGATCCTGTTTTCTCATAGCAGGTTAAACAGCACAGTGCTTGTGCTGCCTAACCTGTCCCTCTGTAAGCTGTAAAAAACCTGGTTGATCCTGCCTGGTACTACCCACCACTCTGAAAACTGACCGTGGTTTATCATGGCTGCTGAGCCCCGACACTGTGGTCGGTTTATGTGCCTCCATCACCCGCTGTGTCTCCTCTCTCCCCCTCCCTCGCTGCTTGTCAGCTCCTGCATCTGTGTGAGTTGTCTCCGCCCCTCTCTCCTGCCACTTTTAATACTAAAAGAAACCTTAAAAAATGTCACTGCCAGGCCCGCTGTTATATCCAGCTATAACACACTATGTAATTATTTGTTTAAAACTAAGCTTCAAAATACCTTTTTTTCAGAGATCTTTCGGCCAGTTACATGACTCCCAGCTGCTCTTCTACTCCGATCCATGGGCTACAGCAGGAGAGGCTGAGCGGCCAGCACGGCGGTAACATGACCTCCCTGGCTGGGAGTCACATGACCGGTAGGGATGATCGAACTTTTGAAAAGTTGTGTTCGGCCAGAACACCCGAACTTCCCGAAAGTTCGGGTCCCGATTCCAGAACCCCATTGAAATCAATGGGACCCGAACTTCAGTAATCAAAAAACACAATTTTGAAGCCCTAAAACCCAATAAATGCCCCTAAAAGGTGGCTAGGGTTCTGGGTCATGCCCCAGGGACTATTAATCACACAAAAATAAGTTCTTAAAAATTTTCGTTTTTGATAGAGAGCCAATTATTGAAAAAACTATTGAAAAAAAAAAAAAAGATTTCTTTGGATTTAGTGTCGGGGGGGGGGGGGGGTCTAAAAAGTGTACCTGTGAAGTTTCAGCTCTGTAGCATGTCCAGAACCAGAAAAAAAAGATAATTTTTCTTAGAATTTCAATAGCGCAGGGATGGGGCTAAGCTCCTTTCACACCTGGGCGTTTTTGTTTCAGGCGTTTATTGGGCATTTTTGGGGCGTCTTTGGAGGCAGGCATGACATCTGAACTTCTGTATAGGGGTATATATACACATACACACATATTGGTGTGAAAGGAGCGGAACCCTATCCCTGTGCTACTGAAATTATTTGCAGGGATGGTGTTACCCTCCTTTCACACCTATATGTGTGTATGTGTATATATATATATATATATGTGTGTGTGTGTGTATATATACCCCTAAACAGAAGTTCAGATGTCATGCCTGCCTCCAAAGATGCCCAAAAAATGCCCAATAAACGCCTGAAACAAAAACGCCAAGGTGTGAAAGGAGCGGAACCCTATCCCTGCGCTACTGAAATTATTTCAGTAGCGTGGGGATGGGGTTCCACTCCTTTCACACCTATATGTGTGTATGTGTGTATGTGTATATATACATATATGTGTGTGTGTATATATACCCCTACACAGAAGTTCAGATGTCATGCCTGCCTCCAAAGACTTCCACAAAAAAGCCCAATAAACGCCTGAAACAAAAATGCCCAGGTGTGAAAGGAGCAGAACCCCATCCCTGCTCTAAAGTTGATGTCCTTTTTTTCCCAAAAATAGAGCTTTCTTTTGGTGGTATTTTATCACCTGTGCGATTTTTATTTTTTGCGCTATAAACAAAAAATGATTGACAATTCTGAAAACAATTTTTTTTTCTTTTTTCACATTCTGCTATATAACATTCCCAATAAAAAAAAAATAAAAATCACATTTTTTCATCAATTTAGGCCAATTTGTATTCTGCTACAAATTTTTGGTTAAAAAAATCCCAATAAGCGTATTTTGATTGGGTTGCACAAAAGTTGTCGCATCTACAAATTAGGGGAAAGATTTAGGTCATTTTTATTTATTTATTTATTTTTTTACTAGTAATGGTGGCGATCAGCGATTTTTAGCAAGATTGCAACATTGTGGCAGACAGATCGGACCCCTAACTGACATTTTTGAAATTTTTGGGGGGACCAGTGACATTACTACAGTAATCAGTGCTAAAAATATGTACTGTTACTGTAATAATAAAACTGGCAGGGAATGGGGCAATCAAAGGGTTATGTGTATGCCTAAGGGGTGTTTTCTGTGAGGGGGATGGGTTTGTGGAATCAACACAGAGACCTGTGATCCTAAATAGGAGGATCACAGGCGCTCTGTGCTGATTCTTGAGAGAACAATGGTCTGCTGTGTTTAGAACATCAGATCGCTGTTCTCTCTCCACGGGGAGTGATCGCGGGTGCCGGGCCCCATGAATCAGCTTCTCCGCTGGCTAATGGGGGCGAGAGTGTGCCTCTGGCGGCGCGTGTGCGCCCACAGGAGCGCTCACTCGAATGCTCCTGTTGGGTGCACAGGTACTGCGATTCGCGCAGCTGAGCCAGCCTGCCACAGTATATCGCAAGTGGATAAATATAGTGCGTGGGGGTCCTCTTAGTCTTCCTATAAAGTGTATTGAACCTGCTGTAGCAAAACGGACATATATAAAGAAAAGAAAATGACATTTAATTTGCTGGCAATACAATTCAATTGCCGGCAATACAAAAATGTAAAAAAAAGGGCGTAGCCCCCCCCCAATCTATTTCAGGCCCTTTGGGTCTGATATTGATTTTAAGGGAGACCCCAAGCCAAAGTAAAAAAAAAAAAAGTGTGGGTTCCCCCCAAAATCCATACCCGGCCCTTATCTGAGCATGCAGCCTGGCAAGCTAGGAAAGAGGGGGGGGGGGGGTGATTGAGGGCCTCCCCTCCTGAACCATGCTGGGCCACATGCCCTCAACATGGGGGGGTGCTTTGATGGGACAAGGGTCTCCTCCCGACAACCTCGGGCTGTGGCTGTGGGGGTCTGCGGGCAGGGAGCTTATCAGAATTTGGAAGCCCTTTTAACAAGAGGGCCCCCCGAGTCCTGGCTCCCCCTATGGGAATGAGTATGGAGTACATAGTACCACTGCCCATTCACCAAAAAAGTGTAAAAATAAATATAAACACGCAAACACAGTTTTTTACAATTCCTTTATTAAAATAAAAAAAAAAACAATGTCGCCCGCTGTAGATCCATCCTCAATCATGACACCCGCCGCCACTGCAAGACCCAGAAAAAAAGGCTAACCACCATCTGCTTGCTCCGCCATCTGACAGTTCTTAAATAGGTAAGGAATGGAGCAGCCTGGCAATGTCACTCAGTAGCACCAAGCCAAGGCGACGCCACCGATTGGTGCATGCTGAGTCGGTGACATCACATGGGGCGGTTAGGAACCTATTTAGGAACTGTCACACGGTGGAGCAGGCAGTCGGCGGTTAGCCTTTGTCGTGGTCAGAGTTTTTTTTTCTTTTTTTGGGTCAGGTGGTGATTGACAATAGATCTACATGGGGGGGGGGGCATTGTTTTTTAATTATAACTGTGTGTGTGTTTTTATTTCTTTTTGACACTTTTTTTAGTGAATGAGTAGGGGTACAATGTACCCCATACTCATACACATAAGCAGGGCTGGGATCTGAAGGCCCCCTTGTTAACGGGGATTTCCAGATTCCAAAAAGTCTCCTGCCCTGCTTATTCCAATAAGACACCAGACCCCCACAACCACAGCCCAGAGTTGTGGGGAAGAGGCCCTTGTTCCCCTCAACATGGGGACAAGGTGCTTTGGGGGGGGGGCAGAAACCACCCAACAGCAGAAGTGAGAGCCCTTAGAAGGTCTGAGGCTCAGAGTCTAAGGTGTCACCTTGTCTTCACTAGAGCTCCTGATAGTGTAGATGGATTTGGCTGTAGGTGATATCCAGATTGCGGCCCCCTGACTCACCTGAGCAGGCAGCTACTAGGAACTGAAAGTGGGTTGCTGGAGAGAGTTCTTAGCAGCGCTAGATGTAGAACTCAATGGTCAGTGGGTAACACAGGCCTGGCAAGCAGGAGTGCACAACAATACAGCGGGAACTGGAAATGGGCAGATGTGCACAGAATGACAGGGGGGCCCTCAGCGAACCATACAGAAACTGATGAGTAGGACACAAGGCAGGACTACTGGCAGGACACAAAAAAGAATAAGTGTCTTGCAATGCTGGGGTGCTGGCTACACTAGGCTTTGAGTGCAGAGATGCTAATAATGAGGGGCTGGCTGAGACTTAAAAAGATACACACTGGTGCAGACAAGCAGGAACTGACTGAAGTTCAGAGGGTGAATTAGGACAGGATGCTGTTGGCAAAGTAGGGGACCACTGGTGTAGGAAACAAATGAGGAGACACAGGGATTACAGACAATATGGATCATCAGGGTAGGAGTACAAAAGACTTGATGCAGACTGGAAACCGAAGACACTGGAAAAGCTGGGAAACACACAGGAAGGACACTTACCGGTTGGATGAACACTGGAAGCACAAGGGTCACGGAAACTATACTGGAAAGCACTGGGAGCCACAAGAAGGTCCACTGCTAGCTTGTTTTTATTTTTAATACTACAATACCTATTACTTTGTTTTTAAAAGAGGATGCCCCCCCCCCCGCCATCTTCCTTTCAAACATTATCAGGAGCCAACTATCTCTTAACGGTTCCTACAACACTCCTCCCGATGAAATGCAGGAGCTGCAGTGCATCATCATGGGGACAGTTGCAAGAACCAGGAATAGACAGCCGGCCCCCTGATGATGCACATATACTGTTGATTGATTAAAACCTCCTGGGATACAGTGGGGTGTGTGATGAAATGCAGTATCAGACCCCTGCCCTTCTCACCAACTCGTGACAAAGGACTGGCCAATCTCACATTGTGCTGTCACTTGCGTAACAATGCTACTCACAGCTGCACCCTGCACAAATATTTTCCAGCTTGCGGAAACCACAAGCTAGGTGCCAGCAGCCTGAGAGTGATTGTCACTGGGTTAGTTTAATTAAGCAATTAACCCTTTAACTGTCACCGCTGACTTTTACTAAAGAGTTGGTACTTTCACAAGATTAGCAATAACAATTATGAAAAGTAAACGTTTGCACAGACACTGTCACTACAGACAGGTATGTTCAGAGATTTATACTATACAGTATAGCTCTTCAAGGGACAGTGATTCTTCTAATTTGCATTAAACGCTTTAGAGACAGTTTAACACTTTTCAAAATAGGGTTTAATAATGAAAAGGTAAACAATAGCGCAAATAAAATATTTACAGAAAAAGGGTGTTAAAAGGACATGAAGAGACAATAAAACAACAGAGAAATAAAAAATTGAAAAAGAAGAATACTTACAAATCCTAGAATCCAGCAAATAAGCAAAAATGGTACAGTGGCTCTCACAAGTCCTGTTAGGTGTTTCTTGGTTTGATGTTAACGTGAGCTGTCAAACTGTCCTGGCATTTCCTTTTTCTCTGGTATCAAAGGGATGTTGACTGAGGCCATCTGACCAATTAAGTGTCTGAGGAGTGGTTTCTGTGATGTCGTTATGTTTATGACTATGTCCCAAATACAGTTTTGTATAGGTACTCATATCTCTGAGTACCCACTGGGTACAGCCTGCTAACATGCGGATTATTGTCCAGCCTGAATTTAGCATCAAAATGAATATAAAATTGACAGGTTTTGGATGTCCATTTCGCCTAGGGGAGGAATTGGGCAAGTTCTGCTCCCAATATTTCAAGTTAATGATGTTTGGGCTCAAAACGCTACAAAAAAACTGAGGGAGGTAAATATGTGAATTGAAATATGCCTTTGAAAACGTCATCTATGACGAAACGTCGTAAGGACACGGCGTACTGACGTCATCTGATCGCGACTTGGGAGTGCGGACGAGCGGTGACCGTCCGGCCGGCGGCCTACATTTTCATGCTCCACATTCCCTCCGATACTGTAAGTTTTATTCCTTTGGTTTTAAATAAAGCAAGCGGTTTTACACTATGGAAGCCTTTCTTTTTATTTGGTGGTGATCTCCTTGGTCCGGTTGGAGTTACTCAGACAGGATTCCACTGCAGTTCCCCTTGAGGTCCATCATTTCTACAGGCGATTTGACTACTCCCTGAGGGTAAGAGGCAAATCTCTCCGGTGAAGGCTGGCATGTCATCTTGCTTGTTTCCTTTGGTTTCAGTTATTTGGCTCAATCTCACTATTATCTGGTAAGAGGCGAGCCCCTTTGGTGGAGGTTTCTCACACACAAGATACCTATATAGGATTTTCTATTCACTTTGGCGTTCTACTTCCCTTTCTTTTGGTAAGAGGCGACACCTGCTGATTGAGGATTATATTGCACTTATTTGATTTGCACCCACTTTCACCCAATCTGGTAAGGGGTACCTACAGGTGTTTCCATTTTAGATATTATTCAAGTTCCTGATTTAATTGAGTTTTGGTTGAGATTCACACACTCACTTTTAGTTTTCACTTGGTGCATAAGATCTATTTGTGTTGGGTTTTACGCTATTGCGATTTATTTTCTATCCAACACTGCTGAATCAACGCGAGAATACTGGTTCCGGTCTGCTATCAAGGGGACGTGATTAATCTAGAGAACCTGCCTTTTGGTTTACCATATCTGGTAAGCGCATGTCCATAGGGAGCCTGTTTGACACTGCGATCCTAATTATTTATGGACTTTATGGACTTAATTTTCCATTATTCAAATTAGCGCAACTTATTATACAGACAAATGTCTATATCCTGGCTGCACTGTCATGATTTTAGAAGTTATGGAATATACTGGGAAGATGGATTCTACCGAAAGACAGATATGTGTATTGTAGGATTCTAACTAAGGTATTTATGACCCAATGTCTGTTAACTCTCTTGTCACTCAAGCCAGCAAGCTCGATAGTTTTATGGCACCTGAGATGTGTATTGAGAGATTATTAAGAGATGTCTGCCATGCCGCTAAGGGTTGTTGATATTTTGAACTGAAAGGAGGGGGAAAGGAGGTAACTGTGCTTATGCCCTGCCCATGATAACATGGCTGAGATGAGCTGAGACATGAACAAAATGGATGTCGCATACAGCTTTTCATGGGCCCAATGCGCACAACAATTACAGGGTGTACCTAATTCTCACCTAGGCAAGTAATCCAGAAGTGCAGTAAGATTTGTTCTAGTTTTCAGAGCACCAGCATATACTTGAAATCAAAGGTTTTATAAAGATTCTTGTATCCACTTGTCCTTTAATTTAGATCCTTTTTCTTTATGCTGGTTACTAAATGAAAATTTGTGAGATAAACATTTATCATTTGATTCAGGAGTAAAAGGGGCACTTTCTTGTTCGTTCTTTTTTTGTAAATGAGAAAGTCATTTTTTGGTGTATTTAACACTAAATATACTGTATATTTTGAAAGACAACAGTTTTGAAACTGGTAAGGGAATGAGAACATTTATTAGCTGGTGGAAGAATAGAAAGTGATGAAATAGATAAAAAAAAAAAGCATGCTTATTCAACCATGTATCTACAAATTTACAATTTAGTAGGGTCTTACTTATTGTTATATACACTCACTGGCCACTTTATTAGGTACACCTTGCTAGTACTGGGTTGGAACCCTTTTGCCTTCAGAACTGCCTTCAGAACTGCCTTCATTCTTCATGGCATAGATTCAACAAGGTGAGATTTTGGTCCATATTGACATGATAGCATTACGTTGTTGCTGCAGATTTGCCGAATGGCCATCCATGATGCAAATCAGCTCTTCCACCACATCCCAAAGGTGCTCTATTGGATTGAGATCTGGTGACTGTGGAGGCCATCGAAGTACAGTGAAGTCATGTTCAAGAAACCAGTTTAAGATGATTTGAACTTTGTGACATGGTGCATTATCATACTGAAAGTACCCATCAGAAGATGGGTACACTGTAGTCATAAAGGGATGGACATGGTCAGCAACAATACTAAGGTAGACTGTGGCATTTAAACAATGCTCAGTTGGTATTAGGGCCCAAAGTGTGCCAAGAAAATACCCCCCACACCATTATACCACCACCAGTCTTAACCATTGATACAAAGCAGAATGGATCCATGATTTTTTGTTGTTTACACCAAATTCTGACCCTACCATCTGAATGTTGCATCTGAAATAGAGAAGCATCAGACCGAGCAACATTTTTCCAATCTTCTATTGTCCAATTTTGGAGAGCCTGTGCCAATTGTAGCCTCAGTTTCCTGTTCTTAGCTGAAAGGAGTGGCATCCGGTGTGGTCTTCTGCTGCTGTAGCCCATTTGCTTCAAGTTTTGATGTGTTGTGCATTCAGAGATGGTATTCTGCATATCTTGGTTGTAACAAGTGGCTATTTGAGTTACTGTTACCTTTCTATCATCTCAAACCAGTCTGTCCATTCTCCTCTGACCTCTGACATCAACAAGGCATTTTCCTCCACACAACTCCCGCTCACTGGATATTTTCTTCTTTTTTTTTTTGAAACCATTCTCTGTAAATCCTAGAGATGGTTGTTCATGAAAATCCCAGTAGATCAGCAGTTTTTTAAATACTCAGACCAGCCTGTCCGGCACCAACCATGCCTTGTTCAAGATCACCTAAATCTCCTTTTTCCCCATTCTAATGCTCGGTTTGAACTTTAACAAGTCGTCTTCACCCCGTCTAGATACCTAAATGCATTGAGGCGTTGCCATGTGAATGGCTGATTAGCAATTTGTGTTACCAAGCAACTTAACTGGTGTACCTATAAAGTGGCCAGTGAGTGTATGTAGACAATATAGTTTAAAAGAAATGATAGGTAAGGCCCTACAAATTCTAAAACCTTTTAGCTAGAAAATAAACAATTTACTAAAACATTCTTTGTTCCTCTTATCATTTTTCTTATAACATCATTCTATAGTTGCATTAAAAAAGAAAAGGAGTTTGAATATATGATAACAGAATGTAATCCTCGTTAAACGAATATTAAAGTTTTTTTTTAATTTTTTTAAATAACAAACATGTCATACTTACCTGCTTTGTGCAATGGTTTTGCACAGATCATCTCCAATCCTCTTCTTCACAGGTCCCCTGCCAGTGCCCCCAATAGCAAGCTGCTTGCTATAGGGGCACTGGTAAAAGCCTGACTGAGCTCAACCTCAATTGTACAATCTATATGTATTATCCAGAAATAGGTATAACAGGACCCAGTGATCTGACGCATGTAAACAAATCTAGAAACCAACTTTATTGAACTATCTAGACAATACAAGACCCATTATCTATCTCATAAAAACATAATTGGCCAATTATTAAAAATACACACAACCATGGCAGCTTCAGGGAAGTTGCATAAACAACCTAATTTATTAAAAGAAAAAAGGGGAGAAAAACTAAAATATAAAGGTATATTAATACATACACTGTATATAGAATGTATAAAGTGGGGATCGAAAGTTTGGGCACCCCAGGTAAAAATTTGTATTAATGTGCACAAAAAAGCCAAGGAAAGATGGAAAAATCTCCAAAATGCATCTAATTACAGATTAGACATTCTTATAATATGTCAACAAAAGTTAGATTTTATTTCCATCATTTACACTTTCAAAACAGAAAACAAAAAAATGGCGTCTGCAAAAGTTTGGGCACCCTGAGTTAATATCTTGTACTGCTACCTTTGGCAAGTATCACAGCTTGTAAACGCTTTTTGTAGCCAGCCAAGAGTCTTTCAATTCTTGTTTGAGGTATCTTTGCCCATTTTTCAGTTTCAGTTTTCTAGACAACTGCTTAGAAGATCCCATGGTGCTGATTGTTGGGGCAAGGTCAGATGAGTCTGGGCATTTAAAACCTTTAATAAAAACAGAATGGTGTAGCGCTAAATTATGAATGACAAACACTTATACTGAATCAAAGTATGATGTTAACATATACAGTCCAAAAAATGAACACTGAAGTCCACAAAGGAAGGTATTGGCTGAAACAGATTCCCAGGAAAGGAAAAGCTCCAAACAAATGAAGAAAGGTGAAGATCAGATGTGCCCAGGAGTAGAAATGAATCCACCAGACAATATAGTGAGAGATGGCTCCTTACCAAATAGCTCTTTCCACTAGATTATGGGTGGCTGAACGCTCATATGAAAGAGAGATCCTCCAATGTAGTGGAATGGCCAGGCAGGAGCATAGGTCACTCTCTCCGGGGACAACCAATCATTGGTCACAGGGATATCCAGTGTATAGCCATGAAAATAAAAAGGGGAAACACTCCCATAGTGCATTACCAATGTATAACTTTAATAAATAAAAAGGGATGCACTCACATGTAAAAACTTTGTATGTCAGCGGAACAAACAATGACATGCAGCCGCAGCGTTCCTGCAGAACATTCCTCCTCAGATCATGGGTCACCCGGCAGTATGGTGGGGAGCTAACGCTGATGATCCATCCAAACACCAGGGACCTTTGAGGATTTAAAACCTTTGAGATTGACATCACCTGGTCTTCCCAGATGATGATTGAGAACAATCCATGACACTGGCAGGTCTCAGCCTTGCAAAGGGGGCAGTGCATGCTAATAAATTCTGCAGGGTGCGAAACGTTTGCAGACGCCATTTTTTTGTTTTCTGTAATTTTGAAAGTGTCAATGATGGAAATAAAATCTAACTTTTGTTGACATATTATAAGAATGTATAATCTGTAATTTGATGCCTTTTGGAGATTTTTCCATCTTTCCTTGGCTTCTTTATGCACATTAATACAAATTTTTACCTGGGGTGTCCAAACTTTCGATCCCCACTGTATGCCCCAATGGGGGACCATATGTGTCAACAAAATCAATAATAGTGTACAAATGCCTCCTCTGATTGTAAGATGATAATTATTAGCTCCTGGCTGAATGTTGCAAAAAAAATTCCTTAGTAAGGGATTCTATGATAAGTTATATTCCAGAGTTATTTAGAAACGAGTGTTGTATGCCCATCAAGAGACCTTCTTCTGGATATTTATGAAGATACAAACCACATGTGGATAATGTTGCCCCCGTGTGGCCCACACTGTTTGGACCCCGATGTAAGATCTACCCAAATGAGGGTAATACAACGGGCCACTGTATGTGGTTAGCAGCTAATGAAGATCATAAGGGTATCTTTTGTGGGATCAGTCCTTATGTATCCACCTTGTATCCAGCTTGAAGTGAGAATGAAGTGTTGGCTTATATGGTAAGCGTCAAGTGCAGATGCAACTACTGTAGAAAACTCCCAGGGAAGGATGCACTTATTATCACATATAGTGCTTTTATAGTACATTAGCATCTGATGTCCTCCCTTTATTGGCAAGTAATTCACATTTGAACCTGTGTGATATGTGGTTTAACATTGCCCAGTATGGGAGCCATCAGTATGGTTTAGAAAGAAACCGAAAGCCATTCAACACTCAAATAAAGGAAGTGTACTTAGCCATCCATGTGGATCTTGAAAGGTTCAAGCTGTATGAGTGGTACTAAAGATGTATCAGTCCATATCCAGGATATTACCAGTGCCTTGAAGGAATGGAAGAGGTAGGAGAGGAGATGTCCCAAAAGCTGGCTGCATAGGACCAAGCTGGAAATCTGACCGGTTTCGCTGGGCATGCCAGCTGCTTTAGAGGCAGTTGTCCCCTTTCTATGTGAGGGATGTCTTTAAACATGCCTAAAATTGACCCTTTTGGTGCCAAAATGGCAAAAAGCAGCATGAAGTAAATATACGTTGTGATACCATCGTGATCGACGTAAATATATACATCATGACACAAAAACGTCACGGCGCATCCGCCATAACATTTCTGCGCATGTGCAGTAGGTGTGGTGGCTCCTACAGCATCCAGGGGACACCAGTAGGCAAAACAAATGTAAATGTCTCCCAATTCCAGCAAAAAACACTCATGAAAAACAAATACATACTAAAATATAATACATAGAACAATGGGCTATTGTATATCAAATAATCATTCTAGAAACTCAAGTGGTGGTTATATACACCATATGTCAGATAATTTTAAGGTTAGCAAATATAATGCAATATATGCAATGGTATGTGTTCACAAGCAGGAGAGAGACATATTAGGGACCAAGCAATCTAAGTTGTATGTACAAGAGGGAACTTAATTTTAAGAAAGGGACAAAAGACAGGTTATCGCTCAAGCCTGGGGGGTGGATCGCTCCTAGTTCCCAAATCCATTGGGTTTCTCTCTGCATAATAATTTGATAGAAATGACCTCCTCTGGGATTGGGACTTACTACCTCCAACACCCAGAATTTTAAGGATGTACTGTGTTATGATTTAAACATACATTGCAGAGGTTGCCTTCTCTCATCACAGATAGGACCTAGGAATTTTCCATGTCCCTGGACTGATACTCCTATATACTCCACTTACCTCTAGCCATGAGCAATACTCACCTATAACAGTGACTACAGAGATACTATATTGGCCCATTTACCTATGGGGATCATCTAGGACCAACAGTGGATCATTGTGGCACCCTCGATCTCGCCAATTACCGGCCATTGCTTATACTGCCTTCTTTCTCAGAGAACCATGTCTTAGTGAGACCAGACACCTCTTTTCCGGTTAACACCGATTTTAACTGACAGCCTAGTTATTCTTACAAAAAAGACTCCTTCTGGTACAGTTAGTGCATTGAACTCTGGTTCTCCCTGAAGAAGGGTTTCCATACCCGAAACACGTAGGGTCCTGTCCGGTTCCTTCCAACAAAAGGAATGACCGCACTTCCGATAAATTTCAAAGAAAGGAGTGTCTTTATTCCACATCAATCGAATTGGCAAATACAAATACACACTGTGAGTGCAGGACAAACGGTGGACGCGTTTCACGACTGGATATGTCGCTTATTCATATCCAGTCGTGAAACGCGTCCAACGTTTGTCCTGCACTCACAGTGTGTATTTGTATTTGCCAATTCGATTGATGTGGAATAAAGACACTCCTTTCTTTGAAATTTATCGGAAGTGCGGTCATTCCTTTTGTTTGAAGCTATCCTGGATTGCGGATCCGACCAGCACCTGATCCCAGACTCACCTGGAGCGGTCTTCCCTGTTTGGATTCTGTCTATTTCTCCTGTCCGGTTCCTTCCACCAATGATGCCTAGGAGTCTTCTGTAATCGATACTGGTCTGTCCTTGCATGCAGGTTTTAAATTCACATATATCTAGCTGTGTGCCAGATATATATAAGTTTATGTATGGATTTCTTTTGTTTTCTTATGTAATAAAATTGTAATTTATCTATATACGGTTGTATTATTTTTTCAGTGTTCCAGTGGCACATAAAATCCCAAACCATTGGGAATCCCTTTTTTGTAAACATACATGTCTGGCTACAGGGGGCCTTTGGATGGTATGCAGCAATATCATATATGTGATCCTGAAGCCTTGTCAGGGATACCACATGCAGGCATCCAGCAAGGGTGATCAGATCAGTTGGCTGCACCAAGGAATCAGGACCCAGATGGATAAAGATGTAAATAAGTTTATTAAGCAAAATGACACACTCCAATACCAACACCAGTGACCATAAACAAGTAAACAAAATATAAATGATAACAGTACAAAACCCCAATAGAACCTAACAAACTATATACAAAGGGATGGAGTAAACAATAGCAGGACAGGACAGGGACAGGAGACAAGGAAAGCAGGGAGCCAGGTACAGGAAGCAGGATGCAGGGAACAGGACTCAGGATCAGGATACAGGTTTCAGGATACAGGTTTCAGGATACAGGTTTCAGGATACAGGTTCAGACAGGGACACGGCTAGCAGAGAAAATACTGAAGCACTGAGCCTCAGTGAAGGGCGGGCTTATATTCCCTCAGCAGTCCTCCTCAGGTGCAGCTTAATTAAAAGAACAGTCCAGCTGCTGGGAGACACCCGCTGGTGGGCCCTGGAACTGCGCCCCTCAGTTCCAGGAACAACAGTGCCACCAGCAGGTGACCCATGTAATGACACAGATCCTGACAGTTCCCCCCCTTTAAGGAGCGGCCTCCGGACGCTCCATTGTGCTTCTACCCCAAAAGTCCAAAAAGGTCTCCCCTCCATGTCTGCGGGTCTTCTAGCACTCTCTAGGCCAAAGTCCTTTAACTTGCCGGAAGGCGTGCCACCAGAGTCCAGCAATTGATCATGCGCCCCACCACCAGGGTCTGGAAGCCGTCTTGGCACCCCACAGGTCAAGTTCCTGAAGAGGCGTAACATTAGGGATACACCTGCCCTCATTGCAACACATGTCCCAACACTGGGACTGAAGGCAAGCTGGACATCAAGCAGGGGAGCGCCAGCGGCATGCAGGATATCCGGCAGTGGCACACCAGGCTGGGCAACAGACAGTGGCACATCAAACAGGGCGGCAGACCGTGGCTCAGCAGGCACTGGATCAGCAAACACTGGGTCAGCAGGCACCGGAACAGCAAGCACTGGGTCAGCGGGCACTGGAACAGCAAGCACTGGGTCAGCAGGCAAAGGATCAGCAGACACATGATCAGCAGGCACAGGATCAGCAGGCACAGTAGTGGTCACCAGAACAGCGGGCACGGGATCAGCTGGCACCGGATCAGCGGGCTGAGTAAGAGACACCGGATCAGCAGGCACCGGAACAGCAGGCACTGGGTCAGCGGGCACTGGAACAGCAAGCACTGGGTCAGCAGACTGGGTAGTGGTCACCACAACAGCGGGCACCAGAACAGCGGGCACTGGATCAGCAGGCTCAGTAGGAGGCACCGGATCAGCGGGCACTGGACCAGCAGGCATTAGAACAGCAGGCACTGGATCAGCAGGCTCAGTAGGAGGCACCGGATCAGTGGGCACTGGATCAGCAGGCTCAGTAGAAGGCACCAGATCAGCGGGCAATGTAACAGCAGGCACTGGATCAGCAGGCTCAGTAGGAGGCACCGGATCAGTGGGCACTGGAACAACAGGCATCAGAACAGCGGGCACTGGATCAGCAGGCTCAGTAGAAGGCACCGGATCAAAGGGCACTGGATCAGCAGGCTCAGTAGGAGGCACTGGATCAGAGGGCACCAGAATAGAAGGCACTGGATCAGCGGGCTCAGTAGGAGGCACCAGATCAGCGGGCACTGGAACAGCAGGCATCAGAACAGTGGGCACTGGATCAGCAGGCTCAGTAGGAGGCACCGGATCAGTGGGCACTGGATCAGCGGGCACTGGAACAACAGGCATCAGAACAGCGAGCACTGGATCAGCAGGCTCAGTAGGAGGCACCGGATCAGTGGGCACTGGATCAACAGGCTCATTAAGAGGCACCAGATCAGCGGGCACTGGATCAGCAGGCATCAGAACAGCAGGCACTGGATCAGCAGGCTCAGTCGGAGGCACCAGACAAGCGGGCACTGTAACAGCAGGCATCAGAACAGTGGGCACTGGATCAGCAGGCTCAGTAGGAGGCACCGGATCAGTGGGCACTGGAACAACAGGCGTCAGAACAGCGGGCACTGGATCAGCAGGCTCAGTAGAAGGTACCGGATCAGTGGGCACTGGGTCAGCAGGCTCAGTAGGAGGCACTGGATCAGCGGGCACCGGAACAGCAGGCACTGGATCAGCGGGCTCAGTAGGAGGCACCAGATCAGCGGGCACTGGAACAGCAGGCATCAGAACAGTGGGCACTGGATCAGCAGGCTCAGTAGGAGGCACCGGATCAGTGGGCACTGGATCAGCAGGCACTGGAACAGGCATCAGAACAGCGGGCACTGGATCAGCAGGCTCAGTAGGAGGCACCGGATCAGTGGGCACTGGATCAACAGGCTCAGTAAGAGGCACCAGATCAGCGGGCACTGGATCAGCAGGCATCAGAACAGCAGGCACTGGATCAACAGGCTCAGTAAGAGGCACCAGATCAGCGGGCACTGGATCAGAAGGCATCAGAACAGCAGGCACTGGATCAGCAGGCTCAGTAGGAGGCACCAGATCAGCGGGCACTGTAACAGCAGGCATCAGAACAGTGGGCACTGGATCAGCAGGCTCAGTAGGAGGCACCAGATCAGTGGGCACTGGATCAGCGGGCACTGGAACAACAGGCATCAGAACAGCGGGCACTGGATCAGCAGGCTCAGTAGAAGGCAACGGATCAGTGGGCACTGGATCAGCAGGTTCAGTAGGAGGCACCGGATCAGCGGGCACCGGAACAGCAGGTACTGGATCAGCGGGCTCAGTAGGAGGAACCAGATCAGCGGGCACTGGAACAGCAGGCATCAGAACAGTGGGCACTGGATCAGCAGGCTCAGTAGGAGGCACCGGATCAGTGGGCACTGGATCAGCAGGCACTGGAACAACAGGCATCAGAACAGCGGGCACTGGATCAGCAGGCTCAGTAGGAGGCACCGGATCAGTGGGCACTGGATCAACAGGCTCAGTAGGAGGCACCAGATCAGCGGGCACTGGATCAGCAGGCTGGGTAACAGGTATAATTGTATGTGTTGGGAAAAATCTCCTTTTCTTTTTAGGTTTAGATACAGAAATCTTGCTAGTGGTTGCAGGGCTATGAATAGATTGTGAAGTAGATGGAAGCGAAATGGCAGTATTGGGAGATGGTGGAAAAGGAGAGACAGTTACAGAGGAGAATTTCTGAGAGGTTGCTAGAGGCAACAGAGTAGTAGAGGAAGTTTTCACAGAGTTAAATGCAGGAAAAGTGCAACTCGTTAAGCCAGGATATGAACAAGCAGTGGAAAGCAAACCATACCTAACTGCAGCTGTGGTTGCTACGGGTAACGGAGAGGATAAACTTTGAGAAAACTGGTGTCCAGAGGCAGAAGTGGATTGGTGTGAGTTAGCTGATGCTAAATTGGAAAGATCTGACCAGGTTTGCAATAAGGCCTGAACAAAACTCAATTTACAACCCCCTTGTCTGATTAGAGAATATACAGCATTCATGCAATCCAACAGGGCCTCTGGAGAATACACTGAATAATGTTCAATAAAATAGGGTTTATCATCTTCCAAGAGCCACACAAGAGATACTACCTGAGAGACACTAAAAGGAGGAGAATAATCATCACCACCCTTAGGGGTATTAGATAAAGCCAACTCTGCACAGAGCTGAATAAGTGGCTGAATCTCTTTGAACAAAACTCTGCCTTTGTCAACAAACGAGTGGGCCAGACGGATGCATTCCAACAACTGCTCGCTAGTGTAAGTTTTCAAAATTTGGCGACAATATTCCCTGTCTTCTGTTACAAGCAAAGAAAAATAAAAGACCTCCTCTGACTGCATCTTGCAGCAACCAGAAAATTCCTAATTCCCAGGTGCAACCGATCTGATCGTTAGTGGCTTCAGTATTCTGTCAGGGATACCACATGCAGGCATCCAGCAAGGGTGATCAGATCAGTTGGCTGCACCAAGGAATCAGGACCCAGATGGATAAAGATGTAAATAAGTTTATTAAGCAAAATGACACACTCCAATACCAACACCAGTGACCATAAACAAGTAAACAAAATATAAATGATAACAGTACAAAACCCCAATAGAACCTAACAAACTATATACAAAGGGATGGAGTAAACAATAGCAGGACAGGACAGGGACAGGAGACAAGGAAAGCAGGGAGCCAGGTACAGGAAGCAGGATGCAGGGAACAGGACTCAGGATCAGGATACAGGTTTCAGGATACAGGTTTCAGGATACAGGTTTCAGGATACAGGTTCAGACAGGGACACGGCTAGCAGAGAAAATACTGAAGCACTGAGCCTCAGTGAAGGGCGGGCTTATATTCCCTCAGCAGTCCTCCTCAGGTGCAGCTTAATTAAAAGAACAGTCCAGCTGCTGGGAGACACCCGCTGGTGGGCCCTGGAACTGCGCCCCTCAGTTCCAGGAACAACAGTGCCACCAGCAGGTGACCCATGTAATGACACAGATCCTGACAAGCCTTCTCCGAACTGTCCTTATTGTCTTTCTGATATAATAGGTTCCACATATACTGTACATGTCAGAACATAAATAAAACCTGATGTATTGCAATTGGCCTGCTCCTTACATTTCAGGACTTTGTGATTTGATAATGTAAGGGAGTTGCCTTCAAATATATATTTTCAGATCTCACAGGCACTACATCTCCTCATGCCCACATGGGTACCACGAGGAGAGGGGCGCCAAGAAATTTCACTATGTATAAGTAGGTGGCTTAATGAATGCCCTCTTCTGTAAATTAACTGTGGATGGTTTGCCACCAATTTTCTGACAGCGTCATCATCCGTCAGCAGGTGCCAATGTATGGTACATATGTCTCTGACCCTAGGTACCAGTTAACTAAATTGTAGACCAATTTTAGTGTTAAATGTCCTGTCCATGTCGGTGCCTGTTTGTCTAAAAATTAAAACTTTCCTATGGCTGTCTCTGACTCTCTGATAGGCGTTGGTCAACCAACTCCTATGATAGCCACGTTAAATGAATCTCTTTCTCACATTTTTTGCCTTTATTTCAAAGTCTCAATTTCAAAGTGCAATTATGGAGTGCAGGTAGATATTGTCCTACCAGTATGTTATGAACTAGTAATCTCGGGTATAAACTATCTGCGTGTAGGAAGTTATTGGTGGCCATCTGTTTCCTTTTTCTTTTAATTTCACCATTCTCGCCTAATTTGATAGTCAAGTCCGAAAAAAATTGATCCCTACTGGGTCACATTCACTAGTGATAGACAAGTTATAGTCATCATTGTTCAAGCCATTGACAAAATTCAGGGCTTCCTGCTTAGTTCCCGTCCACAAGACGAGGACATTGTCGATATACCTGTACCATGATAAAACCCTGTCCAAGCACACCAATGATGCCCCCTCTCCACTAAAAAGCCAGACCTACCTAGTCTCCTAGGTAAACATTGGTATATGCCGGGGCACACTTGGTGCCCATAGCAGTGCCCTGTGCCTGGCAGAAAAAACTTTTGATGAAATGTAAATTTGTTATGTGGTAATAGGAATTCCAAAAGTTCCAACACAAACTGTGTCTACTTTTGTGCAGTACTCATTTGTTTAGGACCTTCTGTATCACTTGTAGACCCCTGTCATGGGGTATCAAGGAATACAGGGCCTCTATGTCCAAAGTCAATAGCAAAGTCGGCCATGGAACAACCTGACTGTGCAATACTGTAAGTAAATATAAAGTGTCTCTCACATAAGAAGGTTGATTGATCACAAATGGCTGTAGAATATATTCGCTCACATGTTTCGTGAGGGAGCCCTGTCCAGAAATAATAGGATGACCTGGGGGATCCACGGCAGACTTATGAATCTTAGGCAGTGCATAAAACATTGGTGTCCTGGGGAATTCCACTTTTAGATACTCCCCTGTGTCCTTGTCAATGACCTTGTCCTGATGTGCCCTATTAATGATATTAAACAATGTTTTTTGTCTTGTTCCATATTTTAGATGATAAATGGGAGTGTACCAAGTCCTATTGGAAAGAATACATTCACACATATTCAGATATTTGTCTTTGTCCATAAGTACAACATCCCCCCCTTGTCGTCTGATTTGATAATCAAATCAACATTATCATGTAGTTCCCAAAGAGCTTTACATTCTTTTGAGCTTAGATTGTCATGTATTGGTGGGCAGGAATTCAGAGTTTTAAGTTCCCACACCACTGCTCTTATAAAATATACAATTGAGTTATAGGGACACTGGTTATCTTCGGGATGTCCATAAACAGTTCAACTGAGGTGTGGACAACAAAGCAATCATCTGTCAAATGGACAAATTGGAAAACATTTGTCGATCAGCAATATAATAGTTTTTTAAAGCATGCAAGCAAAACAGGATTTTTACATCCACAAAACCAAGGTGAACAGAGTGTCAGCATTGGGACCTTGTGTAAGCTCTTTTTTTTTTGTTTAGCCTGCTGGCCAAACAAACAAAAAAAAAGTAAATTCTCATCTATGTCCAGCTTTAGTACTATGTTAGGTAAATAGAGGTCCACCCAATCTTATACCAGTATGGCTTATTCCGCTACAGTCACAAAGCAACCAGAGATAATACAGTTATTGCCTTATGCAGACACAGTTTGGATGGATTAAAAAACAAGTATACTAAATTATAGTTGCCTTAGTGGGGAGAATTATTCCAGAATTATGTGAATTTCTCATATAATGTAAAGATAAGTGAAAAAACAGCATTTTACTCTAAACACTGGATTTTTTGGAATGGTATATCATTTGCACAGGACTTGGAATACTTAGATGTGCCAGTGTCCTGTGTCTACAATTCTTATAGTTTCTCTTGTGCAGCATTTATGTATTATATTAGATAACAGCAAAAAAAAAAAAAAAAAGACTACTATTAATAGGACTCTGCATGTAGAAAAAAAGGAGTATGAAAACGATATTTTATTTCATGCAGCCCCTAAAATTAAGCACATGATTGATGATTCCAGTGTCAGTAGATGTTATGGTTTGAGCCTCTTATTTTGGATGACGTATTGTTTTGTTCTTCTCTTTTTCATCCAGATAACACATCTCATGAATTTGCAAGACTGGGTTCATTTGCAGTCAAACCAATGTGTATAATTTTATTCTTCTTCTACTGAAAATGTTGTCTTCCCTGTGATGGAGTTGCAATTGTCATAACAAATCTGACCTGAAGGCATTGTGTCTTCTTGTGCAGGTCTTGCTTCAATAGTCTGGAACTTACAAGTTATTTAGAGGTAAGTCAGCACAGTTGATTCATTTGCAAGAGTTATAGGACAGGATACATTACATCAATGCCTATATTCTGAAATAATATTTGCATATTAAACATTTGCAGTGTTAATAAATATTGATAGAAACAATTTTATTTTTTCATATTATGCAAGAAATGTTTGCATAAACCACAGTTGCATTGATATTTTTTTTCATCAGAAAAATTATAAACTAATCTAGAAGGCACTTGCTTATTATGCAGTTGTAAACCTTATATACTATATCCCTAATAATTTATCCTTGAATTTTCTGTCACAATGTTTTCTGGACACACAGATCTCAGAGCATTGTTTTTACAGTTAAAGTACTTGTAAAGTCTAACTGAATCAAATTTACGTTGCTGAAGCACTGTTTAACATAACCAAATTATATTTTTAAATAAAATACTTGTGTTTACTTTTTCTTGTATTTGCTGTATACCAGCAATGCTGATCTCCTGTAATTTTTTGCAGCAATTTCCTGGCTGCATGCATGCACTACAGAACTGCTATACATTGTAACAGTAGTGAGGTTTAGTAAAGCTCCAATTGCGTGGGGAAATTGAACTGAACGCAGTGCCACCACCTTTGCTTTAGAATGCTCTAACAAAATTGTCCGATTAAAATCTCATGTTTTTGAGAAAGTTATATATTTAATAAAATCCTCACAGGAGAAGTTAGATGTAATGCAGAGGTGCCATAAAACTCCATTATTGTTGACTGTACAGTTCAGGGCCTGCAAAAGACTCCTAATGGCCCTGTCATAAATTTTCATAAATAATCTAGTAAGTAATTTACTTTTTTCAGACTGGGATAGTGACCTATATTTAACTAGAGCTGAACTGCCATACATCCAGAGCCAAATTCTATCCATATTTCATAATTCCTGCTGTGAAGGAGTTACCTTCATAACAAGTAGTTTCCAATCTGTTAAGCACCAAAAAGGCATATATTACAAAGTCCAGGAGGCTAAAACAAAATAAATAAATAGATTTCCTAAGGGAGATGTACAGAGGATCTATATCATATTTGGTTTCTAACAAATTGTAATTTTATTTTGTTAAATAAATGTGGTTGTCGGATTGTAAAACCCTACCAGAACTACAAATAGATATAGAAACATCAATTAGCAGGCATATTGGCCTTTACCACAATTATGATTCATCAAAAATTAAATTCTTTGTTCTAGAACATGTGCCCAAACACGAAAGAGGGGGGGGGGGGGACCTTGATAGGGTGTTATTACAGAAAGAATCCAAATGGATTTATACTTTATCAGCGACAAGTTACCCCAGGCTTATTTCTTTAAAAGCTTGATCCTGCCTTATCTATGTCAGTCATTGTCTCTTTAGGATGAGTGTTATTATTTTTATTCAATTATTATCTTTATGTGATATGATATATATATATATATATATGTACGTTGAGTGTTGGTAAATTTGCCAGCTCAAAAGATACAAATATGTATGAATAAATATATGCTAATTTACAAGCTATGTATAAATAAATTTATTATCATACTATAAGAATGTTGCATTAATAATGAGGATGATATTGTTTGACTAATGTGTTAATTATTTAATTTTTATGGATGTTTTGGGGGTGCCCACTTGCATATGGATTCGGATGAGATATTGCATCTAATGTAATGTTATTATCTCATATGGCCAGTAGATGGCACTAAGCCAAGTAAACACATACATACCACCACTCTATACTGCTTTTCAATACAAATAGATATATTTAGAATACATGGAACAAAGGGTGTGTCTGCTAACCATAATAAAATATTCCAGCACACCTTTGAACACACCCCTCGGATCCTTTGATTTGGTATCAATAGGTCTTCTACACCCTCAACGCTAATGCATTTGACTACTGCTGCTGTTATGTGACAATGAAACTGTGAAGGATACTGAGAAAATCATGTTACTGAAGCCACAATCTCTAATACATCCAACTGGACGAACTCTGCAAGAGAATTGGACTCTTCTACACTTTTTCTTCCGTTTATCTTACTGTCTCTTATTGTCTGTTATATAATATTTTTTCTATTAAATGTTCAAATAATATTTAAAACCTCTAAAGCTATAACTCTGAATGCTATAATTAGAAATTAAATATATTTGCCTCTGTAGGGAACTACTGTATTGTAAACTCTGTTATACTCCTGTCTGGATGTGGCAGTGAATGATAAAGACATTTTCTTTAAATTTCAGAATTACAACAGCTCATTCCCATGGCGAAGAGTGCTGATCAGAGTGTTCTGGCAGGACGGCCACCCCCCTGTCATTACATTACAGCTCAGTGGAGGAGATCGCTGTACTCACTTCGCATAGTGAGTACAGCGGCTCAGACCAGAGCTGACAGTTTTTTTTGGGTTGGATGAAAAAAAAACTCATACTGTGTACCAGGCTTTAGTCTGCTCATGCTTAGATTGTTGTCCTAGTGAAGGAAAATCTCTGCACAGATGGAATCTGAGAGTGTAATTGTCACACACATCAATTCTCAGGGCACATTTCCTGATATTAACAACAGCAGAGCATGCCTGTGCAATGCTCTTTGCAATGCACCCTTCAAATTAGAGACAGTAAAACTCTTTCTGTATGCACTTTGCCTAAAATGTTATTACAACAAGCTTTTAAAGGGGGGTTAATGTTGTATCTTTTTGTGGAGAACATATGAGCTTTGCAACAAAAGCTTTTTTTTATTTATTTATTTTTTTTTTAAATTATGAGCTATTGATTTTTTTTGTTTTATTTTTGGCTGGCATTCTGCTCTAAATCCAATGGTTAAGACATATAATATACTAGACTTTGGAAACTAGAGATTATTATTTTGGTCAACATTCTACATAAGGTATGTTGGAGCTGGCTCTAAAACAATTATACAATGCTTGGATTATTGAAATTCCCTTTGTCCCTGTTGTAAGTTTCAAATATATTATACTTGTAAGGTGACATCAGAGATAATGTGTTGCATTTCTAGAGAACAAAATAAGGGTAACAATGACACCGATAGGTTTGTTCTCTTCTGGGTTTTTTTTTTTTTTTTTTATACTTCTACCTTTTTTTAAGCTTGGCTGAGCTTATTTTACATGTATTAAAGTTTACAGCACTATGATAATGTTTTATAATCCTGAAGATAGTCAAATTGTGCCTGCATTCATCTGCTCATTAAGGTCTAGGGCATCTTTATAATGACTGGCTGCTGTATGTTTATAGGTTTTACATTGTTCTTTGCAAGTGAGCACAGTGTAAATACTCATTGTTGTGTTCCAGTAAACTTTATTGACATAATTACATTTACATAATTGAAGGACAAACTTTAAGACTCAAATCATCTACAAAAAAATAAAACTCCAAAATGGCATGCTCTGAGAGATTGCATTTTCATGTTAAGGAGAAGGAATTAAATATCTTGGCTGCATTGATATGCCTTCTCACTGGTCATTTTGAATTCAACCTCCCTGTATTGGAAACATAATGTAATTAACATTGAGGTCTTTGTGGCTCTTTTTTGAGAAATTAAATACTATGACTCACTAGGGCATTATCTGAACAAACCTCTCAGGATAATGACTTAATCTCAGAGATTGCATTCTGGCTCCATTCCGACACAGCAAAGAACTAAAAGCTAACCATTAATCTTATTTAGATGTCCTCTGGAAATATTCCTCAGACACTCCTATACATCCAAGAAATAAATCCCTGACATGCTAGATTAAAGTTAGCAATATTTTAGTGTGCAAAATTAGCACATGTAGATGTTATTGCAGATCACTGATGGAAAAATATTTTTATTTTCATCTTAATAATAAACAGATGCAAGGAATTTGTGATATTTTTGTAATAAAATGTTAAGACATCTAAAAGACAAAAATGTGATCATTGAGATACAAATAGACTAAATTAATATTGTGGTAGTTTATACATCAATTCGTATTGCTCAGAAATGCTCAGAAATTCATATGCTGTTTACACACGCATTCCTTTTTAATTTGATATTTTTAAATAAAAAGGCCTATAATGTAGGGGTATCCGAAGATATTTAAAATCCAGAACAAGCCAATAAGTCTGCAGACAGACAGCAGACAGAAGTACAAGGTAAAGCATTTTAAACTCACAATAAACGAAGATAGGCATATACTGTAATGCAGGCTGAGAGCAGGGCAGGACAATGTTGCAGATACAGTATCTCACAAAAGTGAGTACACCCCTCACATTTTTGTAAATATTTTATTGTATATCTTTTCATGTAACAACACTGAAGAAATTACACTTTTCTACAATGTAAAGTAGTGAGTATACAGCTTGTATACCAACGTAAATTTGCTGTCGCTTCAAAATAACTCAACACACAGCCATTAATGTCTAAACCGCTGGCAACAAAAGTGATTACACCCCTAACTAAAAATGTGCAAATTGGGCCTAAAGTGTCAATATTTTGTGTGGCTACCATTATTTTCCAGCACTGCCTTAACCCTCTTTGGCATGGAGTTCACCAGAGCTTCACAGGTTGCCACTGAAGTCCTCTTCCATTCCTCCATGATGACATAATGGAGCTGGTGGATGTTAGAGACCTTGCACTCCTCCACCTTCCATTTGCGGCTGCCCCACAGATGCTCAATAGGGTTTAGGTCTGGAGACATGCTTGGCCAGTCCATCACCTTTACCCTCAGCTTTTTTAGCAAGGCAGTGTTCATCTTGGAGGTGTGTTTGGGTTCCTTATCATGTTGGTATAGTGCCCTGCGGCCCAGTCTCCGAAGGGAGGGGGATCATGCTCTGCTTCAGTATGTCACAGTACATGTTGACATTCTTGATTCCCTCAATGAACTGTAGCTCCCCAGTGCTGGCAGCATTCATGCAGCCCCAGACCATGACGCTCACACCACCATGCTTGACTGTAGGCAAGACACACTTGTCTTTGTACGCCTTACCTGGCTGCCACCACACATGCTTAACCCCATCTGAACCAAATAGGTTTATATGTGATGATCATGCGATGAGTTTAGATTTCACTTTAGGCAATAGGCAAAGGAATGATAACATAGTTCATTTCATTAAATTATTGTATACAGATGCAAGATTAACTTCAAGAATACATTAAAACTCAAGTTAAATATTTTACTAAAACAAAATTTGATTTTGAGCTTCGCTGTCAGAGCAGCTTTAGCTGTAAAATTCTAACAGATGGCATCTCTTGAAAGTAATTACCTAACAGCTCATAATAAATGCTGGAAGATGTATGTTCAATGCACATGATGCTACGCAGCTGTTGGTCAACACTTTGTAATAATTTAGTATATTTTGTCCAAGTAGTTTTATTTTGCTAGTGTATCTAGGTAGATAATTTCAATGATATCTGCCCATGTGAAAATTGGTTATTATAAAACCAGCAAAACACTAAAAGGGTTATTTTATTATTTATCCTAAAGTAATTATTATGGCAATATACTTACTGACTTGTGATATTAAGCTGTTATTGTCTTGTACACAGTTTTGTAGCATCTGAGCAACTGCTGAGATAAAATCTCATTCACATAGAGAGTAGTGTTGAGCGAACACGGACTGTATTATTTGTGTTCGTACCGAATAATTGGATTTTTGTTACCCGAACACGGACCCGAAAACTTTACTGTATGTTCGGGTTTAAAATTTGTGTTCGGTCATTTTATTTCCTGTTTTGTATGTAATGGCGCGCTTTTAATGGCGGGCTTTCAACAGCCAATCAACAAGCGTTTAACTGGTGTGCCTTAAGCCATCCCAGCCATGCCTACTAATGTATTAGTAGCTGTGATTGGCCATCTGAAGCATGTGACCATGTTTTTATAAGTTCGAGAGCCCCAGCGCGCTGCGTCATTTTGCTGTAGTTTAGGGACAGAGCACACATCATACATGCTGGCTGCTGATTAGGGACAGACAGTGATTCTGTGAAAAATTGTGTCCGAAAAGAATGCAGGGTCAGGTCGGAGTGCAGGCAGGGAGAGTTAGTAGAGCATTTTTGGGCGAGGCTGGAGATTAGGCAGGGTCAGTGTTCTACATC
Organism: Pelophylax lessonae; assembly: GCF_965119305.1. Taxonomy (NCBI): domain Eukaryota; kingdom Metazoa; phylum Chordata; class Amphibia; order Anura; family Ranidae; genus Pelophylax; species Pelophylax lessonae. The sequence continues at coordinate 440,208,188 of NC_138769.1, forward strand.
GATTTTGCTGTGATGGGGGTTATGCAGTGAACGATCTTATTGAGCATATTAGGGCGAGGCTGGAGATTAGGCAGGGTCAGTGTTCTACATCAATTTTGCTGTGTGGGGGGTTGTGCAGTGAACGAACTTATCGAGCATATTAGGACGAGGCTGGAGATTAGGCAGGGTCAGTGTTCTACATCGATTTTGCTGTGAGGGGGTTGTGCAGTGAACGATCTTATCGAGCATATTAGGGCGAGGCTGGAGATTAGGCAGGGTCAGTGTTCTACATCGATTTTGCTGTGTGGGGGGGTGGTGCAGTGAACGATCTTATCGAGCATATTAGGGCCAGGCTGCAGAGATTAGGCAGGGACAGTATACATTGATTTTGCTGTGTGGGGGGTGGTGCAGTGAACACAATCTTTTTGCCCTCACTTGAGCCCACTGAGGAGGAGGAGGGAGAAAAAAATCTATTTTTATCAGTCTGTTGTGTGCAGCGTTCAGCTATATTTCACTACAGATTGCTGTTCTAATCTGCTATTAAAAAATCAATTTAAAGGGGAATTTTTTTAAGAGCACTTGCCATGCTCTTAACTACATTTTGCTGCCATTTGCAGCACTCTAGCCCTTTCCATTGGTGTTTTAGAGCCATTTTAGTGCCTGAAAGTTCGGGTCCCCTTTGACTTCAATGGGGTTCGGTGTCCGGGTAAAGTTTGGTAAAAGTCCGGGACACGGACCCGGACTTTTTTTCAAGTTTGGCCGAACCCGCCGAACACGGACATCCAGGTGTCCGCTCAACTCTAATAGAGAGTCATTTTTCTTTCATCAGTAGACTTACACTTGAGAGAGAGAAGCAGTATGGACCATGTTACATAAGCGATCTAGTGTCTGGTGGCAACGTTCAGCAACAGGATCACAACAGAGAACACTCAATAGCTCTTACTGTGTTGTTCCCTAGCTGGCTGGACCACTGCTGGGGTTTCCATGTACCAATCTCCACTGTATTAAAGAGAAACTGCTATCTAAAAAATAAAATCTGTCAGTTCTGGGAATGTTGCATTTCTGGTCCCCTGCTGAGATGAGTGGTTCTATCCTGTAGTGACATAAGGGTAGGAGGGGACATAGAGCACAGCCACTCCTGGGGTGTCGTTTTAAAATGGGCAGTACGGTGATCGTCAGTGCGGATGGCAGGATAATCAACTGTCTTTAGGGGGGGTTTTGTTTTTTTAATTTTTATTTTTTAGGGACAGTGTCTCCTTAACCACTTCCATACAGAGCAGTTACACCCCCTTCCTGCCCAGTCCAATTTACAGCTTTCGGCGCTCTCACGCTTTGAATGATAATTACTCAGTCATACAACGCTGTACCCAATCAAATTTTTTATAATTTTTTTTTCACACAAATAGAGTTTTCTTTTGGTAGTATTTAATCACCACTGGGTTTTTTATTTTTTGCGATATAAGTGAAAAAAAAAGCAAAAATTTTGAAAAAAACACATTTTGTTTCTATTATAAAATTTTGCAAATAAGTAATTTTTTTTCATAAATTTGGGCCAAAATTTATACTTCTACATATCTTTGGTAAAAATAACCCACATTAGTGGTTATTATTTAGTCTGTGTGAAAATTATAGAGTCTACAAGCTAAGGTGCCAATCATTGAAAATTGATCACACCTAAAGTACTGACAGCCTATCTAATTTCTTGAGACCCTAACAAGTCAGCATAGTACAAATACCACCCAAATGACCCCTTTTTGGAAAGTAGACATTCCAAGGTATTTAGTAAGAGGCATGGGGAGTTTTTTGAAGTTGTAATTTTTTCCCACAATTCTTTGCAAAATGAAGATTTTTTTAAAAAAAATTATTTTTCACAAAATGGTCATATTACGAAGTTATTTCTTACACACTGTACAGGCATACTTGCAACTACACCCCAAAATACATTCTGCTACTCCTCCTGAGTATGGCGATACCACATGTGTGAGACTTTTACACAGCCTGGCCACATACAGAGGCCCAACATGCAAGGAGCACCGTCAGGTGTTCTAGGAGCATAAATTACACATAGAATTTCCTAACGACCTATCACACTTTTGAAGGCCCTGGAGCACCAGGACAAGGGAATTACCCACAAAATGACCCCATTTTGGAAAGCAAACACCCCAACGTATATTCTATGAGGCATAATGAGTCTTTTGAACATGTCTTTTTTTTCCACAAGTTTTTGGAAAATGTGGAAAGAAAATGAAAACGCATTTTTTTTTTTTACACAAAGTTGTCAATTCATAAGATATTTCTAACACATAGCATGTACATAGCAAAAATGACCCCCTAAAATACATTCTGCTACTCCTCCTGAGTATGGCGATACCAGATACATGGGACTTTGTCCTAACATAGCCACATACAGAGGCCTAACATGCAAGGAGCATCGTCAGGTGTTCTAGGGGCATAAATTACACATACTGTACAATTTCATGGCAACCAATCACACTTTTGAAGGCCCTGGAACACCAAGACAATGGAAACACCCACAAAATGACCCCATTTTGGAAAGCAAACAACCCAACACATAATCTAGGAGGCATTGGCTGCAGATATGTACTCAGGTACTGTGATGGGCTGCAGACAGGTACTCAGGTACACTGATCGGCTTCAGAAAGGTACTTGGGTACTCTGATGAGCTTCAGAGAGGTACTTGGGTATTCTGATGGGCTAGAGACAGGTACTCGGGTAATCTGATGGGGTGTAGAAAGGTACTCGGGCACTCTGGGCTGGAAACAGGTACTCGGGCACTCTGATGACAGGTACTCAATGTAACCGAGTACCTGTGATCAGAGTACCCAAGTACCTGTCATCAGAGTACCCGAGTACCTGTCACCAGCCCATCAGAGTACCTGAGTACCTGTGATCAGAGTACCCAAGTACCTGTCATCGGAGTACCCGAGTACCTGTCACCAGCCCATCAGAGTACCTGTCATCAGAGTACCTGATGGTCTAATGACAGGTAATTGGGTACTCCAATGACAGGTACTTGGGTACTCCGATGACAGGTACTCGGGTACTCCGATGACAGGTGCTGGGGTACTCCGATGACAGGTACTCAAAGTACCCGAGTACCTGTCATCAAAGTACCCGAGTACCTGTCATCAGAGTACCCAAGTACCTGTCATCAGAGTACCCGAGTACCTGTTACCAGCCCATCAGAGTACCCGAGTACCTGTCATCAGAGTACCTGATGTGCTGTGACAGGTACTCGGGTACTCCGATGACAGGTACTCGGGTACTCCGATGACGGGTACTCGGGTACTCCGATGACGGGTACTCGGGTACACCGATGACATTTACTCGGGTACTCTGATAACAGGTACTAGGGTACTCCGATGACAGGTACTCGGGTACTCCGATGACAGGTACTCGGGTACTCCGATGACAGGTACTCAAAGTACCCGAGTACCTGTCGCCAGAGTACCCGAGTACTCGTCATAAGAGTACTCAAGTACCTGTCATCAGAGTACCCGAATACCTGTCACCAGCCCATCAGAGTACCCTAGTATCTGTCATCAGAGTACCTGATGGGCTGGTGACAGGTACTCGGATACTCTGATGGGCTGGTGACAGGTACTCGGGTAATCTGATGGGCTGGTGAGAGGTACTCGGGTACTCTGATGGGCTGGTGATAGGTACTTTGATGGGCTGGTGACAGGTACTTTGATGGGCTGTTGACAGGTACTTTGATGGGCTAGTGACAGGTCCTCTTTATTGGGGGGGGGCAATCAGTGTGTTTTGGGGTGCACTGTAATTGGTAACTAGCTGTTACCGCAATCTCCTCCTCACACAGGATCACTGTGTGAGGAGGAGAACACGGTGACAGCTAGTTACCGTGTTCTCTGTTGATATTCTGTGACCGGCTGTGATTGACAGCTGGTCACGTGGTAAAAAGTCAATTTCATTGGCTGTTTACCTTGATCGGGTTGGGCTCAGTCCGAGGGATGAGCCTCACCCCTGATTGCCGCGCTGCGTGGCCCCGGGTGCGCGCGGTAGCGGCGAGAGCGGGCGGACGTCATATGATGTCCACCCGGATCGGTAAAGGCTTCCTGCCGGCGTCATTTTATAATGGCCCGGTATGGAAGTGATTAAATACATAACTCTATAAACAATGGCTTGAACCAGTAGCTGGACAACCAACTTTTGCTCTGCTTTGGGTGTGCTTGCAATTTAAAGAAAAAAAGGTTAAAAGAAGTAGAGATTTTTTTTTAGCTCTTAAATAGGAATAACAATCAAGGACTGCCTAATTTACCAGCACAAGCAACAGTTGATATGACCATATCACCAGTCAACAATAGGTTTAAATAGTCATAGATGGAGAAGAATGTGATCCTCCAGGATAAAGGAATCAGATTTTTCAGTCAATACAAGTGTGGATTTTATCTGCTTTAAAATACATTACATCATTTTGCCTACTTGCTATATACAAAAACAGTTATTTTAAATTGCAATGTCATTTAAAGCCCAAATCCAGCTCTGGCACTGCACAGGTTAAATTCTTGCTTGGCTATGGGGAAAGGAATAAGTATAAATACTTTACTTATTTCCATTCATGCAGGTTTCTGTCTCTTGATGGGCAATCCCTGAAGCCTCTTTACTTCGCGGCCCAGTCAGTCGCAGTCCTGCACTTTATGAGAGGAAAGCAAGGACCAGCTCACAACCCGAAGTGTAAAAGAACAGAGGGGAGTGCTGGCTGCTTGTGTAGCAAGGAATAAGGAAAGTATCTGTATACTTCTGTATACATCCCCGAAACTGCATGTAAATTAGTTCTGTGAAAATGGACCAAAATTGAATGTACTTGGGTTATATTCTCTGCAGTTCGAAAGTGTGAATGTGGAAAAAATTGCATTATGGCTAATTGATGGAGCTGAGAAGCATACTTACTGCATTTTCTCTGATAGACAGCGCCACTAGTGGACATGACAGTCACAAAAATGTATAGTGTCCAAGGTCTCCTTAACCACTTCCGGACCGCCCGTTGCAGTTATATGTCACTACTTTGACGTTAAACACCGGGGTTATGGCAGCACATAGCTGCCATATCCCCCATATTATTTTACTGGGCAGGCAGTCCTCTTTCTCATAAAAGTGGTCCCGGTGGCAGATTCGCCGTGGGATCACTTTTATGGGCGGCGGGAGAGGTGACCCCTCCGCCACTTTCCGGTCATTTTCCCAGCTTACCGGAGCCGTCTGTAGTGGGGAAAACGATCCTGTCCTCTCCCCCCCTAGGCAGGAAGCCGATTAAGGGTAAGCTGTCCCCCCACTCGACTCTATGGCCTTGGAGGACCAGAGCAACATCATACGTCGCTTCCTCCCAACTGCCTTAAAGGGCCCATTTTTTTCATGATGACAAAAATGACATTTTTAATTTTTGACCCCAGATCTCAGATTAAAGAGGACCTGCCCTGCTTGTTTCTATTACAAGGGATGCTTACATTCCTTGTAATAGGAATAAAAGTGATCAAAAAAATGTTTTTTTTTTTAAAAGGACAGTGTAAAAATAAAAAATGAAAGGTAAAATAAATAAGAAAAATTTAAGCGCCCAGTCTCTCCTAGCTTGCCGGCAAAAGTGAGCGCATACGCAAGTTGCGCCCACATATGTAAACGGTGTTTAAACCACACATGTGAGGTATCGCCACGACGATCGGTAAAGCGAGAGCAATCATTTGAGCCCTAAACCTCCTCTGTAACGCCAAACTGGTAAGCTGTAGACATTTTTAAAGCGTCGCCTATGGAGATTTTTAAGTATCAAGGTTTGTCTCCATTATCATAACATTATCTTTCACATTACAGAAAAAAATTGGGCTTATTTTACTGTTTAGTTTTTTTTTAATGCAGTAAAATATATTTTTTCCCAAAAACAAATTGTGTTTGAAAGACCACAAATACTGTGTGACAAAAAATATTGCAATGACCGCCATTTTATTTTACAGAGTCAGAGAAAAAGGGTTTGTTGTATGGGCGCTTCCGTGGAATACAGCAGGCTTTAGGTGAGACACTGCATTTCGGCAGCCACTCGAGAGGAGAAGCTGCTCTGAAAGTGATAAAGATAAAAAGACAAGGCGCCTCTAAGTGCAGTAGGCTCTGAGTATTTCTTAGGTTAAAAGTATAGAAGCACTCACATTTGGTAAATATGACATAGGCATATCAAAGATCTGTCTGGAGTCTTCCTATCCGCTGTGCTGAGTGGTTGCAATGGGGACATCCGGTGATCCGCTTCCTGTAGATGCGTCCTTTCGTCTGTGTCTCAGCCTGGTCGGCATGAGATTTCCTGAAGGCAGGGTGTGGACGCAGCGGCTGGTGTCCAATAGAGCGGGTGGTGGGCGGTTACATGTTTCGGAGCTCAGCTCCTTCGTCAGCCATATTTACCAAATGTGAGTGCTTTTATACTTTTAACCTAATAAATACTCAGAGCCTACTGCACTTAGAGGCGCCTTGTCTTATTATCTTTATTTTACAGAGTCTTTGCTTAAAAAATATATATAATGTTTGGGGGTTCTAAGTCATTTTCTAGCAAACAATACTGATTTTAACTTGTAAACAAGTGTCAGAAATAGGCCTGGTCCTTAAGTGGTTAAAATGCTGTGGCAAGATCTAAAGGAGGCTGTTAACCTAACGCCACAATTAATGTTCATTTATATAGTTTGTTTGGGCAAAGCTGGCCCAAAATAACTATTTACTGCACTAACAGGTTTGTTTGCTGGACGAGCTGTATTAACTGTGTGTAGCCTTAGCTATATACAGTATGTGAGACTTTAACTTAACTTTAAATTAAAGTGTTTATTTATTGTTAAAACTTAAATAAGGATCAAACCTTGGGAGCAATTCCTGCAGAAATACAGGCAATTTGTTTGCCGCCTACTGTGTTTTTACAATTATAGTTATTTACAATTTACACGGAATCAACCTCATACTGAGGAATAAGTAGGCATGCCTGATTTCTTTTTACACCATCTAGGAAAATATCTAAATAGCTAAATAGTATCTTTAACACATTTTTTCTTAAATTTCTTTTTATCGAAAAATTAAAATGTATAGGTACAAACCATAGCTTTTGGGCATTCCCCAGCTAATACATAAAACCTAGAACTACTAATAACACCTCCTATTATAGAACACTGAAAAAAGGGGGAAAGAAACAACACACCTTCCATACACCTTGCTCTGTCATTCTCATATAAAATGACTTCAAGGGTTAATGAATTATAAGGAGATTCCTGTTCCCTCTCAACCATCAGGATAATATATCAGAAGAATATTACCTCGTGTTTAGAATCCTACCTGAACAAATGTAATGTGAGTCCCCGCAGAAGAGTAAATTTGTTTATATCGTCAGGGCTTTTTTTCTCAGAGAATAGGTGCAGGAACTCACCCTCCTTGCCCAACTCTCTGCCCCAACCACGCCCAAACCCACCTCAATCACACTCAAACCCCGCCCCCAGCCACACCTTTCTTAGAGAAGAGAAGTACATTGGCGCCAATAAATTGTAATAAGTTAAGGCTTAGGCCCCTTTCACACGGGCTTTCCGATCAGGTCCGCCTGTCAGTTTTTCAGATGGACCTGATCGGTTGCTCCATGCACCCCTATGGGGCAGTGGATGTCAGCGTTAACATGTCTGCTGATACCTGCTGCTATCCGATTCGACAAATAAGAAGCTTTTTATAGGCATACAACCTTATTGATTAAAAGCTTCCAGAAGGGCAGGTTAGGGGCTGTGTCTGATTTCCACTTGAGAACTATTGCCTTTCTGGCAAAACAAATTCTAAGACCCAAGAGAGTACCTGTCGCCCTACTAATGGCCAGAGAGTCAACTAACCCCAAGAGGCAAACACCAACTTTTATAGGGACCTGTATAGTAGTTAGAGTAGATATAAACTGGGTCACTTCTCCCAGTAGCTTCTACTACTACTGAGGGCACTCCCAAAAGATATGGGAAAATCCAGCAGGGTCACTAGAGCATCTCCAACAGCAAGAAGAAGAATTAGGGTATATACAATGTAGTCATTGTTTTGTAAAATAAATTCTGTGCACTATTTTAAATTGGATCGCCCAGTCTTTAGTCGATATTAGTGCTTGAAATGGGCTGTCCCAGAGATCTTCCCAATCTTTATTGTCCAAGTCCTGCTCCTTCGAACGCCACACAGCTTACAGGGCATCTAGTCCAACATGAACGCAGGGAATTAGTGAATTGTAGATCACAGAAAGTGTTTTTTTTTTTAGAGTGTCATCCCGAAGGAAAACCTTCAAAATCGTCCTGCTCAAATCTAAACAAAGAGGACCCAAATTGCGATGCATAGGCGTGTCAGAGTTGCAGGAATCGGAAGAAGAACGTATTAGGCAGTGTAAATTTATCTTTCAACCTATCAAACGTAAATAGTGCACTCCCATCAAAGATATCTGAAAGTTATCTGATTCCTTTAGCAGACCAAAGACCGGGGTCTGGTAAGGAATGAACTTCTGGTATCATGGGATTGAACCAAAACTGAGTTGATGGGGACCTTTTAACCCTCACTATATTGGGTTTAGTAATGACAGCATGCCAGGCCTTAATAACTGCCCTCATAGCAGCAGTAAGGGGCGGGTGAGAGTCTCTCAGACCCCTGTAGAGGAGATTATGGAGGGTCTCATGGGATCCTGAGTGATACTACTGAGGCATTTGTGTCATCAGAGATAAGCCAGTTATGAGCATGGGTAAGCATGGCTGCCAAATAGTAGGTATGAAAGTCTGGGCAAGCCAAGCCCCCTTGCGTCCAAAGTCTACATAAAACATTCCTGCTAAATCTAGCTGGTTGGGATTGCCATAAGAAGGAGCCTATAAGTGAATCTAATTGTTTAAAAAAGGATTTTGGTAGACACTCTGGGGCATGCCTAAGGCTGTATAATAGAAATGGAAGGATTTTCATTTCAATTAAATTAATTCTCCTGATAAGGGATAAAGGAAGATGTGACCAGACTTCCGATCACTGTTTACACCATTGAAGAGCTGGGAGGGAATTGATATTAATATTGATAACCAAAAATTTTATAGTTGTTGCTCATTGCAAAGGAGAATTGGGGTTAGCCAACCTTTTAGCCTCTTGATCAATTGGTAACACAAGGTATTTGCCCCAATTAGTATGTATACCTGAAAGGGCCGCAAAGCAGTCCAGGATCTGTAGTGCTTCCGAAAGTGAAGGGCCAGGGTCCCGTAGAAAGAGAATTAAATCATTTGCGTAGAGCACTACCTTGTCTACAATGGAGCCCACACAAATCCCAGCTACCTTATTGGATGCCTCAATGGATCCGCCAACGGTCCAATGGCCCGCGCGAACAAGGCAGGGGAAAGAGGGCACCCCTTCCTCACCCCCTTCTGGATCGGAAAGGGAGATGACAACTTGCCATCAGCTTAATGCTAGCTACAGGGACTTTGTATAATATCCTAATCCACTTCTGAAAGACCGGGCCAAAACCAAAGAGCTCTAACACCTGCATCAAGTAATCCCATCGGACTGTGTCGAAAAGCCTTTTTGATATCAAAGGCTACCAAGACTCTCGAGGCAGTCTCTTCAGGCTGAAGCTGGAGATGTGTGAAAACCCTGCGGATATTAACATCAGTGGATTTGCCAGGCATAAGCCAGTTTGGTCAATGTTGATCATTGATGGTAACACATGCATTATCCTGTTGGCTAGGGCTTTGGTGAGGATCTTTAGGTTGTAATTCAGACGTGATATAGGTCTATAGGAAGAGCATTGCATCAAATCTTTGCTAGACTTGGGCAATAGCACAATAGGTGCCTGATACATATCTGGTAATTGTCCAACCGTCTTTAACACTTTTTAATATGAATCATTATACAGTATAATAATATTCCGAAACATTCACCATCAGGTAGTGATCCTTATCAGAAAGGTATTAGCTTTTAGGCTCCATGCACACAGGGCGTCATAAAAACGTGCTCCAAAGCTGTTTACTTGACGCCGGGAAACAGCAGCTGTAAAAACGTGCTTTCAGTAGCTTTTTCCACTAGCGTTATTGCATGTTTGGCCACAGTAGCTGTTAGCAGCGTTTTTTCTGCCTCCATTCAAAATCAATGGTTCCCTATGGGAGCCTATTGATTTGAATGGAAGTCGCACCGCAGGTCGGATCAGGGTGATCCGACTTGCGGCGCGACCTACACTGTGAGAATCTTGAGGGGGAACTCCACCCAAAATGGGGAAAAAAACGGCGTGGGGTTCCCCCCCCCAGGTTCCAAACCAGGCCCTTCGGGTCTGGTATGGAATTTGAGGGTAGCCCCACGCCGAAAAAACGGCGTGGGGTCCCCCCCAAAATCCATACCAGACCCTTATCCGAGCATGAAGCCCGGCATGCCAGGAAAGGGGAGGGGACGAGCGAGTGGCCCCACCCCCCTGGATCATACCAGGCCACACGCCCTCAACATGGGGGGGTGTGGGTGCTTTGGGGCAGGGGGGGCTCTGCACCCCCCACCTCAAAGCACCTTGCCCCCATGTTGATGAGGACAAGGGCCTCATCCCCACAACCCTGGCCGGTGGTTGTGGGGGTCTACGGGCAGGGGGCTCATCGAAATCTGGAAGCCCCCTTTAACAAGGGGGCCCCCCAGATCCCGGACCCCCTCCCTATGTGAATGGGTATGGGGTACACTGTACCCCTACCCATTCACCCCATAAAAGACAGTGTGTGTAAATAACGACAGGAGACGTTTTGGAAAGTTTATTAAAAATCTTCATCCCGTCTTCTCCCTCTCCGGTCTTCTGCTCTTTTGCTTCTTGTCTTCTCCTCTCCGGTCTTCTGCTCTTTTGCTGTCGGCTCTTCTTGTCTTGTCTTGTCTTCTCCTCTCCTCTCCGCCCCTAATGGCTATATAATAAGCTGCAGAGACCGGAGACCGGCATAATCGCCAGAGACGCCGTCGGAGGAGGACCGGAGGAAGAAGAAGAGCCGACAGCAAAAGAGCAGAAGACCAGAAGACCGGAGAGGAGAGGAGAAGACAAGACAAGAAGAGCGGACAGCAAAAGAGCAGAAGACCGGAGAGGAGAAGACAAGAAGCAAAAGAGCAGAAGACCGGAGAGGGAGAAGACGGGATGAAGATTTTTAATAAACTTTCCAAAACGTCTCCTGTCGTTATTTACACACACTGTCTTTTATGGGGTGAATGGGTAGGGGTACAGTGTACCCCATACCCATTCACATAGGGAGGGGGTCCGGGATCTGGGGGGCCCCTTGTTAAAGGGGGCTTCCAGATTCCGATGAGCCCCCTGCCCGCAGACCCCCACAACCACCGGCCAGGGCTGTGGGGATGAGGCCCTTGTCCTCATCAACATGGGGGCAAGGTGCTTTGAGGTGGGGGGTGCAAACCCCCCCCTGCCCCAAAGCACCCACACCCCCCCATGTTGAGGGCGTGTGGCCTGGTATGATCCAGGGGGGGTGGGGCCGCTCGCTCATCCCCTCCCCTTTCCTGGCATGCCGGGCTGCATGCTCGGATAAGGGTCTGGTATGGATTTTGGGGGGGACCCCACGCTGTTTTTTCGGCATGGGCTACCCTCAAATTCCATACCAGACCCAAAGAGCCTGGTTTGGAACCTGGGGGGGAACCCCACGCCGTTTTTTTCCCCATTTTGGCGTGGAGTTCCCCCTCAAGATTCTCACAGCGCAAGTCGTGCTGCAAGTCGGATCATCCTGATCCGACTTGCGGTGCGACTTCCATTCAAATCAATAGGCTCCCATAGGGAACCATTGATTTTGAATGGAAGTAAAAAAAAAAACGTTTAACGTGGCTTAACGCACGTTAAGCAACGTTATTCAGCCTTTAGCAGCGTCAGATGTTTTTACAGCTTGACGCTGCAGCTCCAGAACGCACAGTTCCTGGGTTTTTTTTGGAGCTGTAAAACGCCTATGCCACTTGGAGCTCCTAAAAGCTCTATGTGTGCATGAGGCCATAGAATAACATGGATGGGCGTTCTGCAGCTGCAAAAAAAAACGTCTGACGCTGCTAACAGCAGCTCTAAAAACGTCCAGTGTGCATGAGGCCTTACAGTCTCCTGACAAAGCCAGTGTTGTGCTTTCCGTAGAGAACAGCATGCAGAAAGGATAAACTCTCAAAGAAGCCCTGTATATGAGGCTCTATGCACACTAGCATATTTTAAGCTCCTAGAAGCTGTTATTAGCATTTTTTTCTGCTCCGAGAAGCTAAATAGTGTTATCCTATGTGTCCATGCACACTACCTTAGGCTATTAGCATTTTTTGAGCTTCAGCGACTAGGAGCAGAAAAACAGATGTTTTGGTAGAGTTTCTGGGAGCGTTTTTCCAGAAGTCAACTGCTTCTAAATGCTACTAAAATGCTACTAACAGCTTTTTTTTAGCTTTTTTTTTTTCATGTACTGCAAAATCCCTAATAAAATGCTAATGACCCTAAAAACTTCTAAAAGCTACTTAAATGTAACTAGAAGCTGGCACAAAGTTCATGGAGCCTAAATATACTGTGTATTCTTTACACAGGTACTGTATAATAACATTTTGTGTTACCAAATAAAACAAAAATATGCCTGATTTTTGGTGCAATAAAAATGAAAAATAACATTTATTCTGTCTCTACCACATTAAAAGTGAAGTATGGACTTGATTTATTTTTAGATTCATACTTACCTAGGTGGATGCAGCATCTGTTCAATTCTGCATCGAATACCGCAGATCCCTGGGTTCTCATGGCTCCCCATGCATACTGTCAGTCAACAGCTCTCTGCTCTGCCCCCTCCACCCAATGCACACTGGAGCCATGGGCTGTGGGGGGTGGAGCGGCTTGCTGAGAGGCTGAGCCGGGTGCCGGTCCAGGCATGTGGGCGGATCCCGACTCCATGGTTGCGATCTTTCCTGAGCCTGGACTGGCTCGGTGACGTCAACAGACAGAGGACTTCAGCCCACTGTCTGCAAAAACGGTTCATAGGAGTGAAGTTCGTTTTGAAGGAGAAGTACAGCATGTACTGTACTTCTCCTTAAATAAAGGAATTACCTTTATCTTAACTCTGACTCATGTAACTGGCTACAACCTCTGTAAACAAGCTAGGAGCCATTTTTCAAAGTCTGCTCATGGATACTGTCTGCAGCGTATAGCTTCTGACTATGATTAACAATCTAGTTGTGAAAATAAAGTGTGTTGATCAAGGTTATTCATCAGCGCTCATTTGCAGAGACATGTAATAAATTAGGTGAATAAGGTCAATTGGAGCACTTAAAAGTCAGTATTTATAAAAGGGAGTTCCCATTTCCAGTAACAAAATGCAATTACAAATAAATATTGCTTGTAGCATGCAAGCATGACCTGTTACTGAACATATATTCTTATGTAATATTAAAGTGATAATAAAATGTCAACTATTAAATCCCATTGATTGCTACAAATATGTATATACATAAAGCTTTTGCTTCTCGTTAAAAAAAAAAAAAAATCCCCAAACATCTTATATGCACTCTGTGCTGTGGTAGTCATGTGATCCTTTTGTGCTTGTTCCCATCTGCAGGGAAACATCTGTAGGAGGAGCATCTGGAAATCTGATGCCATATGCTATATACATTATATAAGGAAGTCTGAACTCACTGTCTATGTCCACACATTGCTGATTGGCACTGTAGTGGCCGCATGACATGGAGGAGGAGACAGGGAGAGGCTTGGAACTAAACACTGAGTATCCACCCACAGAAAATACTCTGTAATTACATGGTCTACCATGACTGGGACAAAAAAGGAATGGCTTTTTTAATGGTCATGCGTACTGGGCTCACGAATACCTGTGTGTAGCAGCGATTTTGTTCATAATCAGTTATTACATTTTATCTGTCATTAGCTTCTCTGTTTTAAAACCAGAGATCCAGCAGCTCTGATTACTTTACCCTCTCCTTCCTCCTTTATATACAGTGCACAAACTGTTAACTGATGCCAGGACCTTATCAATCCATTGATCAGACACACAGACATTTCCATTACCCAATCCACAATTTAGGTCTAGAAACTCTAAAAAAAACTGTCAGCCTCGCAAACTGGGCAATCCAGAGAACTAACAGATACTGGTCGAAAATGGCTCAGTTGGATGGGATGGCCAATACGCATCTCACAGACAGGTTAGCAGGCTTTCCTCCCCTAAATTTATAGCCTGCCACAAGGGGGCTGTACTATAAATACAGGATACTGACAACTTAAACCCATTCCTAACCCTGGGGCAGCCTGGCAGAAAACACAGTGATACAATAAACACAAATTACAGTAGAAAAATCCTGAAAAGAACATAACCCTGAGTAGGCACATGCCTACATACTTTTCAGGGATCACCTAAAGGCAAACAGAGTAGGAGATAGATGGACAGATTGGAGAAGGGTACTCCAGAGAATAGGAGAGGGAAACATTTATTTAGGGAGGTGACAAAGGAGGTCCTAGGGGGAGTGGACATTCTGGGTGGCAGTAGGTCCTAGGGGGAGTGGACATTTTGGGTGGTATTTTGAGATGAAGTTGGTGATGTAGCTGGAGGGCAGAGTTGTGGATTGCTTTGTATGTCGTCATTAGTATTTTGGGTTTTATACATTGGGATAGCAGAATCTCGTCAGCGGGGAAGCCGATGCAGTGGGCAGGCGGCTCCGATTGCCGCCTGACACCCGCGATCATTCCCCGCTGAGAGAGAAGAACAGTCAGCTGTTGTAAACACAGCTGACTGTTCTTCTCCCTGAGATGATCATAGAGCCCACGTGATCCTTCTATATAGGATCACATGTCTCTATAATCATTTCAGAAGCCAAGCCCCCCCACAGTTAGAATCACTCCCCTAAGCTCACATTTAACACCTTGATCACCCATAATGTTAACTCTTTCCCTGACATGTCATTTTTACAGTAACAGTGCATATTTTTAGCACTGGTCCCCCCAAAAGTGTCAAAAATGTCAGTTAGGGGTCCGATCTGTCTGCCGCAATGTATCAGTCCTGCAAAAAATTGCATATTTTTTAAAATTGTCGCTCTTTTTTTGTTTATAGCGCAAAAAATAAAAATTGCACAGGTGATCAAATACCACCAAAAGATAGCTCTATTTGTGGGAAAAAAGGACATATTTTTATTTGGGTACAGCGTCGCATGACCGCGCAATTGTCAGTTAAAGTAACGCAGTGCCAAATCGCAAAATAGGGCCTCGTCAGGAAGGGGGCAAATCCTTCTGGTCTTAAAGTGGTTAATACATAATCCTGTGTTGTCAACATTATTCACTGCACTCAGGTAAAGGACAAAAGATAAAAATGCATGCAGTACAACTTTTACTCATCACAAACATATGATGCTGCATTACTGAGGCAAATTGTATCTTAAATTAGACTGCCATTGTACTTATTCAGAGAAGAATCTTATTTAGTATTTGACCTTGACGTTAGATGAGATGGCTGTTACACAATAAATTGTAATGACAAAAGAAGCCACATTTGTTATATTTGGTTAAGTGACATCAGCAGCCAATCTCAATTGAATTAAGCAGGCAGCAGTGGAATTGACCCTGTGCTCATCCATCAGATTGCCTGCCAGCATCTGAACTTAATATTTGAGCCAGACAACTTCCTTTAACTCCTTCAGTATGCCATTACATTACAAAGGGCAAATGTATCTATAAAGGTATAAATAGGCATACTCACCCTTCCTGGAAACTGTAATGCTATAAATTGTCTACTTGAAGGGACCCAGTTACAGCAAAAAAAAAAAAAGATTTAAATTTAAAAGAATATACTTCACACTTACCGGGACATTGACTTTCATTGAGGCTAAATTTAGCAGCATCAGCACAATATTATACACCGATCAGCCATAAGGTTATGCCCACCCACCTAATATTGAATATGGACCCCTTTTGCTAAAACAACCCTGACCCATTGAGGCATGGACACCAAAGTAACATCCAGATGAATAGCAGGACCTAAAGTTTCCTAAGCAGAACATTGCCTAAAGCATCACACTGCATCTGCCTTCTTATACCACATCCTGGTGCCATCTCTTCCCCAGGTAAGTAACGCACACGCACCCGGGCATCCACATAATGTAAAAGTAAACGTGATTTATCAGACCAGGCTTACCTTCTTCCATTGCTCCGTAGTCCAGTTCTGATGTTCACCTGACCATTGTAGAAGGTTTTGGCTGTGGACATGGGTCAACATGGGCTTCACAGCCCCATACACTGCGATGCCCATTTTTTTTCTGCTTTCACCATGTCAACTTTATGGACAACATGTTCCCTTGCTGCCTAATACATCCCACCAATTTTCAGATGCCATTGTAACAAGATATTCCCTTTACCTGTCAGTGGTCATAATGTTATGGCTGATCGGTATATGCTTAAAGCCCCGTACACACGTACCGATCGTCGGCATACAAATGTTCGTCTTTTCTCCCCGGGATGTCGGTGTCTGTTGAAAAGTGCAAAGACAGCACAAGGACAGCACAAGAATTTTGTCTGCAGACTTCAGCTGACTGCAGAAGTGATGTCATGTAATGGTTAACTTTCCCTGTGTTTTTAATTTTCTGAGCATGCCCAGTCTTGCAAATCTGCGGTCTGTCGGCCGAATTCTGTACTGACAGGCGAACAATCGTCCGTTCTGGTGTCCGCAGACAAAAATTTTCATGTTTGCAAGAAAGACTTTTGTCCGCGGATTGTGCGCAGACAGCTGTCGGAGGCACCATACTAACACGCGTACAATCGGCAGATCTTTCGTCCGCCGACGTTTGTATGCCGACGATCGGTACGTGTGTACGGGCCTTTACATACCATGAGAAAAGCATTGCTGGACGTAGAGGAGATTTCAACATTGGTGGAGAAAACACCACCAATCTTTGCTTTGCTGATAACACTATGTTTATTGCTGAAAATGTAGAAGAACTCAAGAGCCTCAGAAAGTTTAAATGCAGAGTGAATAAATGCTAAATATTAAAAAAAAAAAACTAGGGTAGTTCATGAGGAGGTATAGAAATAGTAGACGGCTTCTGTTTCATTGGGTCAATCTGGGGTCCAGTAGTAATTATGATAAAAACTGTCACTTGGAAGAGCAAGAATGAAAGACATGGGAAAGATCTTCAAAGGGTACTGATTTGTTCATACGTTCTTTGTATTACAAATTATTTTTATTTCAATTAAAGTTTGTAATAAGAATAAAAATCAGAATTGTCCAGGTCTATGGTATTCTCTATCACTCTCTATAGATGTGAAACATGAACAACAAAGAAGCAAGATGAACTTTGGTGTTGGTAAAAGATTTTGAAAATATTATAAACAGTAAGGAAAACAAAAAAATGAATCCTTCAATAAATTATGCCCAGCTTTTATTGAAGCTATATTTTTTTTAGACATATTATGAGAATAACCAACTCACTGAAAAAGACAGTTGAAATGGTTCTAAAAGGTAGAAGGTTTTTTAATGCTAATCCATTCTCCTCATTAAGGTAAAGAACTTAAAAACTTTCTGTGTGCAGCCCCTTCTTACAGTTACCTGAGCCCAAACTCAGTCCAGAGATGTGCCCAAGGGGGGTTTGCTGTTGGGGCACTCGTAGGGGGGGGGGGGAGAGTTCTGCAGAGCCAGTAGGGGACCCCAGATGAGGGCTGCTCTGTACAAAACCATTTTACAGAGCAAGTGAGTATGATATGTTTATTATTTTACATTTTGTTTCCTTTAGAATCACTTCAACGTAAGTGAAAAAGAAGTAGATGATCATCAGGAATAACGTGGTTGGATACTGTCAGAGAAAGTATGAACATTCCATTGTGAAAATTGTCATTCTTTTCTTCCATTTATACCCACTCTTCTCTATTAACATTCTTTTATACTTTCATAAAAACCCACTCATCTCTCATTCTTGATCATTTTTATTCACTTCTATTATGTATGAATATTTTATATAATACAGAAGTACACAAAACTAACTATATTTCTTACAATAAACATTTGTACAAAAACAATATTTCCACACAACATCAACATTATTCACAGGCCCTGACTAGCCATAGGGCAAACCTGGCATGTGCTCTGGGGGCATGTGCCTCCGGGCTGCAAAACAAAAGCTGACTATTGCCTGGGGTCCACAACCCCTGGGTCATGGACTGGTACCGATCCATGGCCTGTTGATGGCCAGGCCACATAATGGGAGGTAGGCAGCGACCATGGCTCGGACAGGGCTAACACAGACTGTGGTCGATGCACACCTTCTGCTATGCGGCCATGCCTGTGTCTCCTCTCCTGGCTCTCCCACCCAATGTCCTCCTATCAGCAGAGCAGGGGGAAGGAGGAGCTGGAGATATGCACAAAGAGCGGAAGTCTTTTCATAATAACAAGCAGGTAATCCTCCACATGTTAATATGATCCAGATCTTCAGATACTTCAGACTCTGCCGTATGATCTATCCTATCTCAGCAAAAGGGTGAAAAGATGCAGCTTCATCCTTGTGCTATTTTCTCTTATTTAATGTCTTCAGCCGAAAATAATTATGACATTGGGAATAAGGAGTTGCTGGCAATCAAAGAAGCCTTTTCCAAAAGGAAGCATCTATTGGAAGGGGCTAATCATCCTGTAACTGTTCCCACTGATCATAAAAATGTGGAATTCTTTAGTTCTGGCAAGAGATTGTCTTCTAGATAAGCATATTGGTCTCTCTTTCAGGTTCAAATTTATCATCTCGTATTGACCTGGGTCAAGGAAAGGTAAGCCTGATGCCTTATCAAGGTTGTTGTCTAAGTCACTCCAGGAAGGCAACTCTGAATGTAAAATTATATCTCAGAAGAACTTCCTAGGGGCCACAAGTTCCAAGACATTCTTGAGTCTCCTCAAAAAGGGGTATTAGAATTACCAACTTTTCAATCATCCTTACTAAGGACATTAACCTTGAATTCTGGATTCAAGCACATTGTCTCTATGTACCTGAATCTGCTCGGGTTGAAGTCCTCAGGTTAGTTAATGACTCTAAACTTGTGGGGCAGTTTGTGGTTTCTAAGATGGAAGAACATATGTCATGTTCCTTTTGGTGGCCTGGCTACGAGAAAGATGTTGAAAGCTTTGGGGTCTCGTGCCTGGCCTGTGCACACAAAAAGAATACCTGAGCTTCTCTTTTGGGGTTGCTCCAACCACTCCCTGTTCCATCAAGACTGTGGGGGTAAATTTCTATGGACTCTGTGGTCAATTTACCTCCCTCAAAAGAAATTACCACTATCTTAATATTCGTTGAGCTTCTCACTAAAATGGCTCATTTTATACCAGTCAAGGGAATACCTTCTGCTGAACAAACGGTGGAGCTGATGGTTCGAGAAGTCCTTAAACTACATGTAATTACTGATGATGTGGTGTCTGACAGAGTACAGTTTACTTCCAAAAACCTGTCCTCTGCATTTCATCCTCAATCTGAAGGTCAGACCGAGGGGACCAATGAAACATTGGAGCAGTCTCACTTTTGTCTTTCCTGCGGCTGTCCATATTTTGCTACCACTCATTATCAACCCTTAGTGATAATGAAAAAATAAAGTGCAATCAGTGCAAAAAATGTGCGTTAACAAAAAGTCCTTTAAAGTGCTGGTTATCTTATTCTTCCAGTGCCAGTATGTTCCAACAAGTGCCGTTGTGCTCCACTTCTTATGTGCCCTTAGCCACCTACTAGTGATGGGTTAAACGCCTGTGTTTCAAAATTAATCCTCCAGTGGCAAAGAATGTTTTTTCTTTCTTTTGTGACTCCGGCAGGTAGGTCAAAGAACCTCATATGAGTGTAGGGAGATAGAACCAGGATAAATTCATAGTGTAATTTGTTTTCTTTTTGTTACAAAAACATATAAAAGCCAAATGGACACTTACAAAACTCTCCTCTTGCATGTGAGCATGTAATGACACCGTTCTGGAACTCAAAAGTCGCGGTTTATGTTCCAAAGAGCAGACATGACGTAACCGAAAGTATCCACCCACCTAATGCATTTTACTCCGCCCAGGAAGGGTCCTCAGAAGCTCCTCTCAGGTGCACTGTGGAAGGCTCAGTCAGACGGCTCCAGGTTGGTGGCTCTGGTTTTATCCCATAGTCTCCTCTTCACAGTCCACACACATCTGACTTCTCGCATCTGCCAGTCCTCCTGCTTTTCTATTTCAAAGTGACCACGCTTGGCATAAAAGCACATCTCTACCAGCATGGTCAGTTTTCTGGCTGTGCTGGAAGCACAGCCTTGATGTTCTCCAATAACCAAGACTTGTGAAGACACACTTCCACCTACACGGCTCTTCACTAAAAAGATCAGTGTATTGCTCTTTCTCTGACTCTTGCTCAGACACCTCTCTGTGGTCTCCACCCCTCCTCTTATGCAGCTGAGAATGGGGATTATGTCATCACTTATAAAAAAAATGTATTAATATATTTTTATTTTTTTTTACACACATACAGTACAAACATGTTTTGCCTTGGATTTATATTTTAAACGGAATGGTTTTTTTTTACAAGGTGAGGATTCATATATACTTCAACCATTTAATCTAGTTTGCTTTGTTGTATTTGCTAATAGGAAGCAAGGTTTGCTGCTGTTATAGAAAATCTCCTTTATGGTAAGTTGATCTACTACTGCTTAGAAATCAAATTTTCTTTCGTGTCTTGCTTGAATATATTGATACAAATGGAGCTGTGCAACTCATCCAGACATACCAGGGTTGCATTTTTCATTCAGCTTTTTTTCTCAATTAAGCAAGCTACAATTGCATTACAGATGTCTGTGCTGCTGGAACACATAAATATCTCTACTCCCTGTTGTGTATCTTGAGCCTAAATGAGATAAACAAATTCATCTTGGCAACAAAGAATTGCACTTTACAGGATAAAAAAAACAAAACAAAATTTATAAATGTTAGTGTATTGGACATTGGCTTTTTTTTATAGCCTTGGACTGAGTAGAGAAGGATTAGACCTTGTGTCAAGTGTTTTTTTGATGTATGTGTCCCCTTTGGGGTGGCTTTTATGTTCCTTCTGTGTGGTACATCTTTTTAATTGGGATACACACTACAATGAAAAAGTGACAAAATTCTGTCATTCCTCAATCTGTCCAAAAATATAAAGGTTTTGGCAGGAGTACCACTCATAGGTAGCAAGTAACAGCTGGAACATTTGCCAAATATGTTTGGGTGCACAGGAAAGAAACAGGCTTCCTTTTCTGAGACTGCTCCAAAAAAATAAGGTGATATCACCCTTCTCCTGCGCTTAGAATCCAAGCTCCCCGACCATACACCATGGGACTTCCAACTGGCGCCTTGGATAGCTAGGTCTTGCAGCCCAAAGAGGACTGGGGTAGTCCAACGGTGCTACAGACAAAAAGAAACAAAGAAAGGGCGCATCGACCTAGCGCATTATCCTCAATAATAGGCTTTATTTATGCAACATGTAAAAAAATGGCTACTCACAAACACAGATGTAAAAATGATCATAACAGGCTTGATTGCTCCAGTGTCAGGAATAGTCCATATGAAAGTCTATAATCCAATAAGATGACGGCTGACGCGTTTCGAGGCTTAGCCTCTTCCTCAGAGCCACTGTGTCATGACCTACTCTCAAGTTTAAGTAATAATACATTGCTCAAATCCCTCCCTCAAATCTCTGGAGCCCCTCCCCTTCGGGGTGTGGCAGAGGTACTCCACCCCTCCCTCTTGTAACACTGCCACTCAATCCCAAAAGGGTTAGTTCATGAGACCCATGTGCCATACACCACAGTTCATTTTCAAAACAAAATAAAATAATATAATAATAACACATACATAAAATAAAATCAATCTACAAC
Organism: Pelophylax lessonae; assembly: GCF_965119305.1. NCBI lineage: Eukaryota > Metazoa > Chordata > Amphibia > Anura > Ranidae > Pelophylax > Pelophylax lessonae. The sequence goes on from NC_138769.1 coordinate 440,230,005, forward strand.
ATGCAATTGTTGGCATCCATATAACATAGCATCAACCGCACTTTGTGCATATTTTGTTATTTTGTTTTGACAATGAACTGTGGTGTATGGCACATGGGTTTATTACTTAAACTTGAGAGTAGGTCATGACACAGTGGCTCTGAGGAAGAGGCTAAGCCTCGAAACGCGTCAGCCGTCATCTTATTGGATTATAGACTTTCATATGGACTATTCCTGACACTGGAGCAATCGAGCCTGTTATGATCATTTTTACATCTGTGTTTGTGAGTAGCCATTTTTTATATGTTGCATAAATAAAGCCTATTATTGAGGATAATGCGCTAGGTCGATGCGCCCTTTCTTTGTTCCTTTTCTGAGACTCCTGTCTACACACTGTAGCTACCACAACCGTGATCCCTACCTGGTCATCCTTAGACTTTTCCCCACCCGCCTACTGTCTACTCAATGATCAAAAACTCTACTCAAGATTTCTATATTCCCGCAGTGTTTCAGTTTCTTCCTTCAATGGGTGACTATTGTATTCTACATAGATTTTCAACCTGAAAACTTGAAAAGTTTTTGTATACAAGTAACACACTGTATAGCTGAACAAGCTTGCTTCTACATGACTAAGGCATACCAGATATAATCCTCAACCTCATCATAACCTCTAACCAACCCAACACCCTTTAACCCCAAATCTCTGTAGAAAAATGCTTAAACACAAATGTTGGAATAAAATTTGGCCGTAACGGCCATTTATTAAAACCAAACAAATTATAACAAACATTCCTTAAAACAGGAACCAAAATAATAATACAACAAGAAACATGAGGTTGCCAATCTTTGGAGGCACCAATTATCAACTTTGCATCTGCGTAACTAATTACATGGTCAATAACCGCACCACACCGGCTCGGGGACGACCTCAACATTCCGCAGATACCTCAAAATTTTACCCTACCAGTTAACTCACCATTAACTGGCATTCCACAGGTGACTCAATACATTAGATAGGTCCCTACACTGGTAAGCACAGCAGATTTTTTTAAAACGCCTCCAAATACCCCAACCGCCAAATCATGAAGACCACTTACAGATGCATAAATCCAGTAAAGGGGTGGGCGGGCAGGCGGGCTGGCAGGAATTTTCTTCCCCAGGTGCTTCACGGAATGCTGGGAGGATGTGTTGACTTCTCCAAGACCTCCTTGCCATCCCCTCCGACTAGCTATAGAAAAACCCCTAATTAGGTGGGAGACCTAGTGAACTTTCATTAACCCTATCTCTCCCTGATTTCCCTGTCCACCTAGTCAGGCTAGCCCTGCAATTTATTTATTTATTTTGCTCCTGGCTGTACTTATCGTTTAGCCATCTGCTATCATATATGCTAAAAAGTACTTGAGCTTTTTTTTTTTTCAATATGCAATAAACTGTACAGTAAGCAAGTGGCAAGAGAAACAAAGCTAGCTGTTGATCTGTGCTCACTGCTTCCTTCATCTGTAGCTGGGACAGGTTCAAGTCCAGCTTATGAACAGAGGAAAATATTGTTTCCCCACAATATTTTAAACTGGCAGAGCAATGCTTCATTTAGGTTTACTAAGTAGGATTTTCAGCACATGCTATAAGAATTCATAGAGAAAATTATTTACTAAAACTGGAGCAGAAAGAATCTAGAGAAGCTGTGCATAATAACCAATCGGCTATTAGCTTCAGCTTGTTAAACTCTTGCCGCCCATGTATTGCACATTTGTGGCGGCAAAGTGAGTGAGCTTTATTGCCCACATGATGCACATGCACTATATTGTCAAAAGTTTTGAGACACCTGCCTTTTCACGCACATGAAATTTAATGGCATCCCAGTCTTAGTCCGTAGGGTTCAATATTGAGTTGGCTCACCCTTTGCAGCTATAACAGATTCAACTCTTCTGGGAAGGCTGTTCACAAGGTTTAGGAGTGTGTCTATGGGAATGTTTGACCATTCTTCCAGAAGTGCTTTTGTGAGGTCAGACACTGATGTTTGATGAGAAGGCCTGGCTCTCAGTGTCCGCTCTAATTCATCCTAAAGATGTTTTTTCAGATTGGAGTCAGGACTCTGTGCAGGCCTGTCAAGTTTCTCTACCCCAAACTCTAAAAGATTGGTTTGCCATGCACAGCTGCTTTAGATTTTGTCTGCCTCAGTGTCTTGTTAGCAAAGAACACAGCAAAAGAAGAGTTTTGATTGGCAATATGCATTACTGGACTTAGAACATTGTTCTTTTCCTTAAAGCTTGGTTTTATTATATCAGTCAATAGAAGAAAAAGGTGCTACTACCCCAGATTATGTAGAGATCCCCCTGAGCTGGGGGATCTCTACATTAACCACTTGCCGACCAGTCACATTGACTGTACTGCGGCAAAGTGGCTCGTTATCGTCTGGCGACGTAGACCTACGTCACCAGACATTCCCCTCTCTCGGCGGCGCGCGCGCCGCCGGAGGCTCGCTCCCGCTGTATTCAGTTACAGCGGGAGTCGGGCCAGGGGAGGAGCGGCGGTGATCACCGCCGCTCTTCCCCGATCATTGGGGATCTAGTGTGGAAATCCGCCCGCTTGTGTAAACAAAGCGGGCGGATCTCCTAAGTGACAGGCAGGGCCAGATTGCAGGATTCAGCATAGCTGAATCTGCGATCTGTCCCTGTGTCACACAGTCCCCTCCCCCCACACAGGTCAGTAAGCACCAGGCATACATTAACCCCTTGATCACCAATAAATATTAACCCCTTCCCTGCCAGTGCCATTTTTACAGTAACAGTGCATATTTATAGCACTGATTACTGTAGTAATGTCACTGGTACCCCAAAAGTGTCAAAAATGTCAGTCAAGGGTCCAATCTGTCCGCCGCAATCTCGCAGTCCCGCAAAAAAAAACACAGATCGTAGCCATTACTCGTTAAAAAAAAAAACACCAAAAATGACAGAAATCTTTCCCTTAGTTAGTAAACGCAATAACTTTTGCGCAAACCAATCAAAATACGCTTATTGAGATTTTTTTTACCAAAAATATGTAGCAGAAAACAAATTGGCCTAATATGATAAAAAATTTAGCTTTTTCCATTTGGGGGGGGGGGGGGTGTTTCATATAAAAAAATGTGAAAAATATTGTTATTTTTTCAAAATTGTCGCTCTTTTTGTGTTTATAGCGCAAAAAGTAAAAATTGCACAGGTGATCAAATACCACCAAAAGAAAGCTCTGTTTGTGGGAAAAAAAGGATTTAAATTTTGTTCGGGTACGGCGTTGCATGACCGCGCAATTGTCAGTTAAAGTCGCACAGTGCCGAATCGCAAAAAGTGGCCTGGACGTAAGACAGCAAAATCCTCCGGTGGTAAAGTGGTTAACGTGTTTCAGCCATAATGGCCTTTTTCACAACAAGGCCATTATAGCTAAAAACACAGTAACTTCTACTGTACATATTTATCTTTTATGGAGTAACAAAAAATTTGGACTTATTGAAGAGCATGTATGGAGTTACGGATTGTCTTCTATCCATTTACTTGGCTTTATTATATGCATTTCCTAATAGTATGTGACCACTATCGTATGGTTTCAGTATTGCGTCTATTAACACATAAATTTATACTCCAGTAGTGTTGGATTGAGTCAAATTAATCATAACTGATCAAAAATATTTGCTGAATACAGCTAGGTCAGAACACAGTGTTACTGTTTTTCAAGCCTAGTCTATTTTTTACTGTGACAGCAGGGACAAGACAGTAAACATTACTGTATAATGGCATCCTAGTAAATTGACGGAACATTAACTGACTGGATGACTGGACTCTTATATAGTCTGCTTTATTTTACAAAACCAAGGTGGCTCTCATTTGTCTCTATATTGTATTTGCTCACTCAGTAATTTAATTGACATCATTTGAAGTATTTATACATCTCAAGAGGTAATGTGCCCTTATTTAGCTTAATGGATTAGATCAGCTTGGAGCCTGGAGTTCAGCAGCTAACTGAGCTAGAAAAAAGTGATGTACTAACGTCACACACAATTGACTTGAATGAAAAGACCCAATTATTCATTAGACCCTAATAGCACCAAATAGGTTAAGAGCTGTGCAATTTGCTTAGGGGAGCACAAGGCTAGTAAATTTCTAAAAAATTCTAAACACCCTTCAACTCAAGCTTTTTATGTTCACGTTTGAAATGTATATGGTAATTATTACATAAATAAAATGTACAATACTTACATTTTTGAATTTTCTGTTATAATTTTGTTTTTGAGCTGAGATGTAATAGAACACAGATGCATGTCACATACATAAATTGTTATTCTGAAAATTCACATATACATATACCTAGTGCATTATTGAAAAAGCATAATACTAGGTTTGCACAGATACCTTTTTATTATTTGTGAGAAGCGATACTTTTGGTCAAGTATTTGCCGACACCAGGTACCGATACTCTGCTGTGCGATTTGCTTCAATAAAAATAAATTGACGCAAATCGCACTGCAAAGAATCGCATGCAATTTGAACAGGAATGCGGTGAGATTCCTGTCCGAATCTTATACAACTTCCCCACTGCTCCTGTGTATGTGTGTGCGTGTATAGAAAAGGAAAAGCGCCATCTAGTGGGCAGTTTATTAAAAATGTTAGAACTCACAGTACATATCTGACCAAATGCAAAATCTGCATAGGTGTCTCAGTCCTGCTGATGATAGCAAATCACGGCCGCTGGATGTGCTCACAGGGGCCAGGGCTAATGGAGAAGTTCCGGGCCCCCTGTGGGTATAGGGCAAAAGTGATGTCAGCTTACGGGTGGACCTCCTCTACATCCTCTCCTCCAGCCTTGTGAGCACCTTCAGTAGCTGTGATTTGCTATCACTGGCGGGACCGGGACACTATGTAGATTTTGCATTTGGCCAGATATGTACTGTGAGTTCTAAAATTTTTAATAAACTGCTGACTAGATGGCGCTTTTACCTTTCTATATACCCACACACACAGGAGCAGTGGGGGAAATCGCATGCGATTTGGACAGGAATTGCACCGCATTCCTGTTCAAATCACAAGCGATTCATTGCAGTGCGATTTGCGACCATTCATTTTGTATTGACGCAAATTGAATCGTAAAGTATCAGTTTCGATATCGTGCATGGTATTGGCACTGATACAGGTAGCGGTGCATTCCTACATAAAACAGTTGTAAAGGATAACTGACCTATATGCTGGAATAAGGTGAGTAATGAATACTCCAAAGCAGAGATATAGCAATCCCTGATTATATGTCTATGTAAAGAGCAAGAGGAATCTTCTTAACGAACACTCTGGGACAGCCCTGTATAACTAATTGGAGAACTATTCTTTTCTAAAAAAAATAAATAAAATAAAAAAGAAAAGGAAACCCATTGCATGTTCTTGCCAAATGAAAATGGGCTTACAGTTCAGGGTTGGGTAAACTTTCAACAGTTTTCTCATCTTGACCTAAAATGAATAATCAGATTACTGATCACAGCAGATCAAGATTCAATCCAGATTACCGCATTGCTCATCTATACAACAACCTTACCTTAACCTATGAACAGTAGGTTATTCAAACTGTGTACAGTATATCAGTCATCCTTCCCAGTAATGTGAATCCACAGTAGACAGTGTCATTGAATGTGTCACTGCATCATCACTAAATGTGGCACAGCTATTATTGACTATAAAAGATGACTTTTTCTCATCCTTTTAGAACTTCTGCCTGGGTGGACTAAATAGATGCCTAACAATGCCTTTTAGGCTGGGTTCACACTATTTGAGGAGGAGCTCCCAGCAGGGGGTCAGGTGCATCCCTGATCACCGTTTTAGGGGCGAATAAGGCTTGAATTATTGCCTGAATTCGGACCTGAAACTGAGCCAAAGACACACAATATCCTTCTGCAGTCCGCTCCATGGCCACCCCAGGGCTGTGTGAACCAGCTCCATTGAGAGCAGGTCACACTCTCCTGTCATGTGAGTTGGATGCGGGGAAACACTGTTATCTACCTGTTACTGATTGTTAAGGATGCTTTTGGCTTCACAGCCGACAGCCTCCTAGCAACCAGTAAAGATAACAGTGGACGGAGACTGATGGAGAAGCAAGCAATGGGTGGATTCTATTGGGAAAATCAGCCTACTGGCTAAGGATCTGCCCACTGTCCATAGGATCTGCCTGCAATCAATCAGAAGGGCATCAGACCTAATGGGGAGCTAGTTTCTGCAAATTCTCATCAGGCTCCACCTACCCAGCTTTAAAACTCCTCAACGCTCCCCTGTCTGTGTGACAGCTGCAGTGGCAGGATGAAGTGCAGGTGCAAAGAGAGTGAAGTGTTCATAACAGGTACATGAATCTGCCATCCACACCAAAATTTGTTGTGTAGAAGAACGTTAGAATAATAGAAGAGTCTTGAACACTCTTCATGAATTCCCCCAATAAAGTTTCTAGGGATAGGTAGGGAGTGCTGCCGGAGTTACAGTGGTTGTAAATCTCAGACATAAAATATGAACGAAGCATATGCACTTGTCTCAGTTAAGTGCACTAAGTGTCTGTCTGCTGCTTTCTTCCTCTGCTATCAGCACGAGTCACTTCTAACAAGTTCCCCTGTCACCATTTTTCTCTTGGTGTCAGGAAAACTTGTCAGAAGTGATTGACAGCCTCAGCTCTGTTCCTGTGTGCTGTGTGAAGGGGACGTGTCCCTTCTCTCCAATCAGCTCTCAAAGTTCTCCTCATTGAGCTCTACTCTGCGCCCTTTTTTTAGACACTTTTGACAAGCTTTAAAAATCCTGTACTTTGAACAGATGTAGAGAAAAGAAGACTGCAGATAATCAGGTAAAACTTATGTAGCAGTTTTTTTTTTATTTCTGTGTATCACCTGAGGATACTCACTTCATTAGGTATATGTGAGAATTTACAACCACTTTCAACCCTTACACTTAAAGTGGTTGAAAACCCTCACATATACCCAGTGGATTGCCTGGCCTCAGGAAATACACAGGGATAAAACTGATCCTATTTGTACCTGTTTATCTTCAGCAATCTGTCCTCTACAGCCATTCAACATCCAGAATTTACACAGGATCTCTCAGTTCTGAAAAGCAGGGGGTGGAAATCTGAAGCATCACAGTGCAGATCTCAGTGAGGATAGCTCTGAGCCCTCATTAGAGTGAAGGAACCCCCCTTTCCAGTACACAGGGAACATGCATAGCTGGGGCTGTCAAAAATAGGCGGTGTGCTGGAGCTCTTCTTCCCTGTCACCAATTATCTCTTGGAGTCTTGACAAGGTGTCATAGGGGTCTCATGCAGATAACAGAGGAATGAGGCAAACTCATTGAATGGAGGCAAGTACATAGGATAGAGGGATATGCTTTGTTCATATTTCATGTCTGAGGTTTACAACTACTTTAAAACTCAGCTCCAGGCTGACAAAATAAATAAAAAAAATAAATAAATATGGGCATCCCCTAGCATATGCAGGACAAAACACTAGTTTTACCAAAGGAGTTCTAGTAGAGAATACTACTTACCTAATCTACAGTGCTGCAGGTTTCCTCCTTGCTGGTTCTAGTAGAGATGACCAGTCCCCTGAAGTTGCTTTTCTTTTCCAGTCATGTCCCTGCCTTTCTTAATGATGTCATCACTTACAGTGCAGGATCAGTGGCTACCTTTGGCCCTGCATTGTATAAGATGACACTGAAGACCCGCTCACATTTCAGTGCAGGAGAGAGGAAGATAGAAGTGACAATTGCCATGGGACCATGGATTAAGGTAAGTAATGTTGGAGATACAACAACTTTAAAGCTTAGCCTATTAACTGCAGTTCACAAATAGGACACTAGATGTCGCTAATGCTCAGTGACATACTATGAATTTTCTATGATGTGTTGTAATTTCCTGTACATTGTACTGTACTTGTTGGTTACCTCTTCCTGTCTGTGTTTTTCTTACAATGAGAAGGTGACATCTTTGCTATCTGTGGTTATGTTCCAATAAAGAAGCCAGTTCCTGTTACTCCACAATGTCTGATCTGAATAGACTCCGCTGCACCCAGTGATCGCACTCTACAACAAGTATTACTCTTGATTAGAGACAAAACAGGCTTTATATTCTTCAGTTTTGCTTTTTGTGAATTGTAGTACAGTGTGTGCATGGTAATCCTAACCCTTAGCAATCTTCCTCACCTGCAGAACCCCCTTAACATAGCAGTTTTGTTGCAAAATAAATGTTTGTTACCAATTTTAATATGAAAACTCTGTATTACTTTTAGGCTGGATTCACATTTCTCCATTCTTGTGTATTGTGTTAACGCTGTGCCACGCATTAACATGATTTGCATTAAGGCAGCCCATTTATTTTATATGGGCTGCGATTGCACAGGGACAGCCTAAAAAAAAAACATGCAGCATTTTTTCCCAATGCAGCGCACCATGCGGTGCATCGCTGTGCAATGTGGTGTACTGCATTGCATGTATGTTGGAGCTGCGTTTTCTTACTCCTTACTCTAGGTGCTGTTCAGAAAGAATGGAATCGCAGCATACTAACACAAATATAACATGTTTGCGGTAGGGATCAACCGATTATCGGCAAGGCCGATATATCGAGGGCCGATATTGACTTTTGTTGATATATCTGTATCGGCCCTGGAACTGGCCGATATTGCCGATATTCCAAATATTGCTCATGTAAGGGTAAAATGATGTCACATAGCATAATTCCGTTTACAAATGTTATTGAAATGCCACTTACATATATACAAATTAAAGATATAAGCAATTCCACATTAGCAGATCTGCTGGCAGATCGGTATCTCTCACCCACTTGCCGTGACACCCAGGTGATACTGCATCGTCCGGCATACGATGACGATCTCGGAGGTCACGTGGTTAATAAACAAACATTAACATGTTCAGTAACAGATTCGTGCTGAAAATTGTGTTTTATTTTGCAAAATTTGAAATTTTCAAAATATCGGTGCATATCGGCTGATACAGATATGCATTGGCCAAAATATCGGCATCGGTATCGGCAACGAAAAATCGATATCGGTCGATCACTAGTTTGCGGTAATGCACCTGATAGCAGTTCCCTGTGTTGTAGAAACATAGGTCTCTTCCTGCTATTGAGTGTTTATTACGGCTGATTTTACTGGATAAAACTCACAATCAAGGATGAGCTCAGGTGGGTTCAGACACGGGTCTCAACCTGCCTGAGCTATCCCACCAAGAAGCCCCTGTATACGTGTGGCTATGGGGTGGGGAATGCCTCTGCTGCCTATGATAGGCTGTACTCTTTGACTGCTTTCTGAGAGGATAACTCAGGGCCCACCTAAGCTAATGATCATGAGCAGAATTGGGCATGTGATTGTCAGCTTAGGTATCCATGCTAAGCTGTGAAGCTAGAGACTGCTGCACTAAGTCTGCTATTGCTAAAGGAACCTGTTTCTAGACTGCCGCAGTTCCCCAAAGAGGAACACTACCAGGATCACGGGACTTGTTCAGGACATGGACTAAGTAAGGCTCAGTTGAGCAGAAGCTTGTATTTACCATTTATGCATTTACTTTGTGTCTGAATGCCTGTATATGCTTAATTTTCTGTTCTGCTGGATTAAACTGCCTGTTTTGTTTAAGAGTTGGATATTTGCTGCCCCTATGTTGAGTCTGAATCCTGATAATATTTATGGAATACAACCATATGTAGTGATCATCTATGCAGGCTATGCTTCATGGCACCTTACAGCATACCTCTCAACTTTTTAAGATGGGAATAAGGGACACCTATTAGCAAAAGTATGTAGGCATAGGACACCCCCCCTTCCCAGTCCCCTAAAAGGAGAATTATACAAAAAAAAAAAATGATTCATTAAACCCACAAGTGCTTTATTTTACCACTACTATTCCTTTATACTGGCTTTTAAAATTTACAAATGCAGCAATTTAAAAATGTGATGAAAGGATTAGCACTGGGAAGCAAATTTTGAAAGGTAAAAAGTGCATTTTATATACAACTATGTAGATCAGATCAAAATGAGGGACAAATGAAGAGGAAAGAGGGACAGTCTTTCGAAATCAGGGACAGTTTGGAGCTATGTTACAGTGATTGTATTTTACAGACACGGGGGGCCGGATTTAAAGAAACTGCAGCTTCAAACATCTATGACGTGTTTCAGTTTCGCCGCGTTCAAATCAATTAACTGGCGCTGCGGCGAATTGGCGAGTAAAACAGCAATAATGAATTCCGCCGTCAGCGGGATTCACTTACGATCGCGGCTTCGCCAATTCGCAAACTTATGTCTTCCTGCTTATAGCAGTTTCACATAGCGATGTGGGCTAGTGGATTAGTGCACACATCACATGTCTGTAATTCATCTCCCTCTGCTGTAGGTTCGAGGCTTACCATCTCCACCTACTTTTTTTATTTTCTTTTTTTGTTTATATTGCTAAAATGGAACGGATTACATCATATATATTGCTAAATAATGTTACACTCAGAAGCGCTTGCAAGCTTACACCATTTTAAGTGTTTTTTTGATCTTGTCTGTGTGTCGAATCGATCTTATGAAGGAAAGTACCAAAGGCAAGTGACCAAACCCCTACCCTACTTCAGGGCAAGATGAAACCTCACAATTTTACCATGGTCTTCTTCCCACATTCCATACAATGTTTAGTTCTTTAGCTATATGTGCTTTTTAGCCTTAACACACTCCATTTTTTCCACCATACAGCTTTATTCTGCACAATAGCTAAGTGCTTTGCAACTTCACTGCAGTTCACAACGTCATGGGTTCAAATCACATCACTACACTTGGGATCTCTTTTCACTCTCATTTTTTTAAACAGTTTTTTTAAACTATCTTGAATTTGGGGGGGGAGGGGGGTGTCCTACCCAAATTTCAAGCACATCAATGGAAACAACACAATTTTGATTTTATGAGTGTGGTCCTAGTTTTATCGAGATGCAATTCTTTACATATTTACCATGGTTCTTACAATTTCTTGACCAATAAACATAGGTGTCTGATATTGGACTCTCTCCATATTTCAACAACACAGGCCCTCATAGTCCAACACTACATTTGCCTCACACCTCAACACAACACTGTCACATCCCTACTCTACATTACAACCCCTCACATCACCAGTACAAGCAGCATGCAAAGTGCAAAACTCCGGCCTTGGCAGCTTAATGGGCCATACACTAACAATTTGTCTAGACTTTTTCCTGTAGACTTAACCAAACCATATAATAGAAGCTCAAACCTCAACACTTTCAATTTGGATGCAATCAGGCAGGCCCTTGCACTACATAGAAAATGTCAATCGGAAGGATAAAGTCTTCTCTAAATCTTACAGTGTGGATGGCCCTTTTGTCTGTAGGCACCCACACAAAACAAAAAAACACATGTTCAATTCTAATGTATTTATTTATTTGAGAATGACAGCAGAAGGAGGGATGCAGCAAAAGAATATTGTCACTCTCCAGTCCGTGTGCCTTTACAGCGCCAGACCACGATCTTTGCTCCATGGCTACGGGATTCTGATGTCTTCCACAACTTCCGGCAGAGTTCAGAATCCATTCTGCACCTCTACCAGCTCATAGGGGACAGGCATGGCAAGGTTGCTGGGCAGCTTCCAAGCCACTTTCGAAGTTCCAGGGTGTTCATGTTGGTCATTGGCCATGTGCCTTACCAAATATCCACTGACCACAAAAGAAAATGAGTGGAGTCCATCAAGGTGGGTTTCTACCACCTACACCCGCAAGCAGTACCACTCCTGGAAAAATAAAACAAAGGATAAGACATTTCATTATGAAAATCACATCTTAATGCCTGTTTGCTTCATTCTGAACTTCATTTAATTTCGACATCACGAGTGAAATAACACATTTTATGCCAACTTACACAAACCAGAAATCATTAATGTAAACATTTGAATACACACCTGTGACGCCAGACAGCCCATCACCACAGGCTTCCCATGGTACGTGCCATGATTCCAAGATGTTGATGTTCTGGAAAATTACAACACCATAAGATACCAAGCAGCCGTTCATGTTATCAATAACTACACAGGTGGCATAGACACAAATAAACACCTGCCAGCTCTTCTCAGCCCTTTACACTATTCACAATACCAACATGTTTATGGTTAGAGGTGCATGTTTTTGCTCAAGTAACACAATTTTACCAATGTTGACTACACTTTATCTACAATGGCAAGTGTCATTGGCAGATGATAATCACCCTCTGTCTCCCTGTGAGTGGCACCTCTGCTAACTAGCTAATTAATACACATGCCCTATCTTGACCGGTTACAGTACTTACATGTAAAGTGGCTAGCAACCAGGGTATTCCGGGTGGCCATACCGGCAGCGGTGCTCCGCCGCCTGGGGGCCGCCGGCTGACGGACCTCTGGCTCCCTCTCCTCCGTCAGCTCCCAAGAATCATCCCGGGCAACGCACATGTTGTGCAACACGCAGCACGCCAGGATGATCTTGGAAGCCTTTGTAGGAGAGTACAGGAGTTCACCCCCAGGCCGGGCCAAGCAGAGAAACCGGGACTTGAGAAGACCTATGGTCAACTCAATGATACTCCGGCTTCTCCGCAAGGCCCTGTTGTAATTCCTCTCTGCTGGGCCCTGGGGGTACCTGATTGGAGCCATCAGCCACGTCAGCTGCGGGTAACCAGCATCCCCTGAAAAATAAGAAAAATATACATTAGTTATTCATATCATGTGACTTTAGATGACTCCTCAAAATGGGAGACAATTAGGCATTTTACTAAACAACCTGCTCGTCTGTTTGCAAAAAATCATATGAAACATCTCAACTCTGTCTAACTGCCTAAATCACTAATACAAATGGGAAAAAGGACACACAAAGTGGTGGGTTTCTCTTGCAAGTTACAACTTGGCCCCTATTCTGTTCCTATTACATTAGCCTAGGTCTTACTTCTGGAATATATCTGCAACTAGAGTGAGGAAACCAATATTGACTCACTTATGCAAAGTACTTTGGGGATATGGCAATACCATTGGAATCATTTGTAGGTTTTCTTTGGGTGGCTAGAGGACACCATTTACACATTGGTTAACCACCTTCATTGGACTCAAAGACAACTTTGCAAATCTTTCTTTTGTGAGCTGCTAAGCTGCTGATCTGGTTGTGTGTGAACAGCCTGACAACTAATAACACATCCATTTTAGGTAGGCTTTGCTTAAATCAGGGTGTACACCGATGTAGCTTATTCCTATGTCTATGTAATCTTACAGTTTATGTTGTTAAGACAAAATACTTTACCAATAAGCCACCCTTCGGGCATTTGTCCACTTTCAAACACCTCGTACAGAGTACTTGTTCTTAACATACTGGAATCATGGCACGACCCTGGGTGACCAGTGTTGACACTCATGATGCGCTGTTTGGCGTCACACACTAATTGGACGTTCACAGAGTGGTACTGCTTGCGGTTCCGGTATTCACTTTCGTGGCTCCTTGGGGGCCTAATGGCTATGTGGGTGCCATTGATTGCCCCTAGGATTTGCGGCATGTGTGCCCGCCGGTAGAAACCCAACTTGACTTCATTCCACTCATTTTCATTCTGTGGCCAGTGGATAAAATTGGGCACTATATCCACTATGGCATTAATGACCAACATGAACACCCTTGAAACTGTGGGCTGGCTAATGCCCATGATACTTCCCGAAGTGGCTTGGAAGCTGCCACGCCCTAAAATATACAAAGTGGCCAGCAATCTGGCCATGCCGGGCACCGCATGGCCGCGCTGTGTGTCCGGGTCAATTTTCTCTGCTATGAGCTGGTAGAGGTGTAGAATAGTTCCTCGCTCGAGCCGGAACTTCCTCCTGACATCAGAATCCCGCAGCTTGTCCAAATAGATCCTTGGAGCAAAAATGCGTGGCTGGCGAGGTAAGGGCACACGGACTGGAGGTGCTGCTGCTGAAGGTGCTGCTGCTGCTGCTGCTGCAGCTTCCCCACCTTCTGCTGCCTCCTGTGCCAGGGCCTCCTCAAACAAGGCACCAATAAATGCCAGCATTGCACCATCTAATGCGTCTGGGATATCGTCCTCCATTTTGAACGCGCAAATTCGCGAATGCGCAGATATATATAGAAACGGCCGCTAATTATCACACCTGTGAGCCAGCTATAAAAGGAGCACATGGCCAATATGGCTGCTGGATGTTATAGATCGATGTTTCTTATGTGCTAGCAAGACCCTGTGACCCACAACCTACATTATCTGGAGGTAAGACAATTGTATCTCTCTCTCCCAAAAAAAAGGAAGGAGACAATTTGTACTTATCTTGGGTGTGCTTAAGTTGTCTATGGTGAATCCCCTCCAACCCACAATAGCTTGGGAACCCCTCAAGTGTCTTTTAATCATTGGCAGTTGGCCCCATGTGCATGTGGTTTGGACATGTGTTTTCTCATGTTTGTTAAAGGTGTGCAGTCTAGATTTGGCATCTAAACCTGCCCCCTTACCTTCCCAGCTTCCAAAGACACCATTTTTGCTTTCCTGATAACTGTAATTTATTATGTGCACGTATGTAGGTCATGCGATTTCTCATGTATGTTTAATGTTTGCAGCCTCCTTTTGCCTATAAAGGATTACACCACCACCACCACCACCACCACTGTGTTTGTGACATTAGGTAAGTGTTTGGAGGGCCTCGTGTGATTTGTACCCCTATGCGTTTTCTTATGTGTTTTTTTTTTACATTTCTTTGCAGCCTCTTCTGCTCTTTAACACCACCACCACCACCACCACCACCACTGTGTTTGTGCCATTAGGTAAGTGTTTGGAGGGCCTCGTGTGATTTGTACCCCTATGAGTTTTCTTATGTGTATTTTTTGTACATTTCTTTGCAGCCTCTTCTGCTCTTTGCCACCACCACCACCACCACCACCACCACCACTGTGTTTGTGCCATTAGGTAAGTGTTTGGAGGGCCTCGTGTGATTTGTACCCCTATGCGTTTTCTTATGTGTTTTTTTTTTACATTTCTTTGCAGCCTCTTCTGCTCTTTGCCACCACCACCACCACCACCACCACTGTGTTTGTGCCATTAGGTAAGTGTTTGGAGGGCCTCGTGTGATTTGTACCCCTATGAGTTTTCTTATGTGTTTTTTTTTTACATTTCTTTGCAGCCTCTTCTGCTCTTTGCCACCACCACCACCACCACCACCACCACCACCACCACCACCACCACTGTGTTTGTGCCATTAGGTAAGTGTTTGGAGGGCCTCGTGTGATTTGTACCCCTATGCGTTTTCTTATGTGTTTTTTTTTTACATTTCTTTGCAGCCTCTTCTGCTCTTTGCCACCACCACCACCACCACCACCACTGTGTTTGTGCCATTAGGTAAGTGTTTGGAGGGCCTCGTGTGATTTGTACCCCTATGAGTTTTCTTATGTGTTTTTTTTTTACATTTCTTTGCAGCCTCTTCTGCTCTTTGCCACCACCACCACCACCACCACCACCACCACCACCACCACTGTGTTTGTGCCATTAGGTAAGTGTTTGGAGGGCCTCGTGTGATTTGTACCCCTATGCGTTTTCTTATGTGTTTTTTTTTTACATTTCTTTGCAGCCTCTTCTGCTCTTTGCCACCACCACCACCACCACCACCACTGTGTTTGTGCCATTAGGTAAGTGTTTGGAGGGCCTCGTGTGATTTGTACCCCTATGAGTTTTCTTATGTGTTTTTTTTTTTACATTTCTTTGCAGCCTCTTCTGCTCTTTGCCACCACCACCACCACCACCACCACTGTGTTTGTGCCATTAGGTAAGTGTTTGGAGGGCCTCGTGTGATTTGTACCCCTATGCGTTTTCTTATGTGTTTTTTTTTTACATTTCTTTGCAGCCTCTTCTGCTCTTTGCCACCACCACCACCACCACCACCACTGTGTTTGTGCCATTAGGTAAGTGTTTGGAGGGCCTCGTGTGATTTGTACCCCTATGCGTTTTCTTATGTGTTTTTTTTTTACATTTCTTTGCAGCCTCTTCTGCTCTTTGCCACCACCACCACCACCACCACCACTGTGTTTGTGCCATTAGGTAAGTGTTTGGAGGGCCTCGTGTGATTTGTACCCCTATGCGTTTTCTTATGTGTTTTTTTTGTACATTTCTTTGCAACCTCTTCTGCTTTTTTTGCCACCACCACCACCACCACCGTGTTTGTGCCATTAGGTAAGTGTTTGGAGGGCCTCGTGTGATTTGTACCCATATGCGTTTTCTTATGTGTTTTTTTTTTTTCCTTTTCTTTGCAGCCTCTTCTGCTCTTTGCCCACTACTACCACCACCACCACGACCAAGTCTGTTTGTGCCATTAGGTAAGTGTGTTCTGTAACTGTTCACTAATTATACTGTATATGAAGAGCAATCTGCAAATCCTGTTTTTTCTGTTTTCTCTTTTGTCATTTCAGATTTAGGAGTTTGGGGCTCTTTGCTGCTGCTGGACAGCCAGATTCTCTGCCCACCTCGTGCTCCCATGGCCCCACCCACTGGAAGGATGAGAAGGGCCAGGGGGGCCAGGGGGGCCAGGGGGGCCAGGGGGGGCAGGGGGGGCAGGGTGGGCAGATCGTCTGGCTCTGGTGTGAGGGAGGCTCCAGCTGTATCCATGAGGGAGTCCACCATCCCCATCCCGGAGGAGGAAGCCGGGGGAGGTGTTAACACACCAAGTGGACAAGCTGGCTCTTCTGACAGTAGTCCTGGAGCGGGTCCGTCCACCAGAGTCAGCTTGTCCACATTAACCCGGCTTCCCCGTTTCACCCACAATCAGTGCTGTGCCCTGGTCCACGCCTATATGGCCAGATATCAGGCGATACATGGGACCAGGGCCGCGTCTTACTCAGTAACAGAGAAGAACAGATTGTGGGATGAAATCCGGGATGCTGTAAATGCACTGGGTGAAGCACCTCGCCACCGTGACAGTGTGCGGAAGAAGGTCAACGACATCTGTGGGTCCGTTCGGAAGAAGCTAATTGCATGGGCTGCGGAGGGTCTTTATGACCGTCAAGGTCGGCTGGATGAACGTGCACGAAGTTCTCTCTGGGATTATCAATTACCTTTCTTGAACATCATAGGACCCGATACCATCTTTCCCAGAGAGGACTTAGATTCGGATGCTTTGCACCGAGGTAGGATATTATCTTGGATGTCAATTGTGTGAGTTGTTTGGAAAAGATTAACTACTATCCTATGTGTGACATTAAGAGAATGTGATACTTGCCCTTCCAATTGTCCTTTTTTTGTTTTCCCCAACCTGCAATTTGTTCATCTGTAGCACGGATCTCAGCCCCTCCACAGCCCATGCAGCTTGGCGAACCAGACGGACTCACAGGTGTTGACATCAGTGCTGACCCTCCTCCTGGTAGGTCCAATATCATACTGTGCCAAACAATGTAGATGTTTTTTTTTGGCCAAGATAGCTCATATTGCTATGTCCTTTACAGAAGATCCGCAGCAGGGAACACACCCAGTGCAGCTAGGCCTGGAGGAAGGTGTTGGTATGTCTAGTCAAATAATGTTTTTTTGAATCTTATTAACCCCATTAACACACATGTTTTTTCTTAGGAAAGAGTGTTGCCTTTTAGATGTTTACCCTGCAAAACACAGTTGACAGCATTAATGGGTGCCGTCATTAGTAGGCAGACCAAGCCTTCTTAACCTTTGGGAGGGTTTAGCAAGTGTCCTATGAGCCCAGGAAAGCACTTTTGAATGTTTGGCCTCAATGCTTCATTCATGAAGCTAGGAGGGCAATCTGGCCATAATCATTACTGACTAAGGTTATGTACTAAACATGTTTTTTTTTTTTTTTTTTAAAAGAACATCAGGCCCCTCTTGACGTTGCAGCTGGAGTTGGATCAGGAGCTGGCGACGATTCTGCATCCAGTGCTGTGGTATGTGATATAAGGGAACAAGGTGCACATGTAACATTTCAATGGTAGCATTGATTTTGGACTAGATGTGGCTTACATTGTGTGTGTTAAATTAGTGCTATGACATTCTGACGATGCACCAGCACAACAAGAGTTCTATCTTGAACATCAGGGAATTATGTTATAATTTGGTGTGCCACTAATGTTCCAAAAACATCCAGGATCTTTAAAGTCCGGCCCGTCTTTGATTTTCCAGGTCCAAATTCATGGGTATCGTTTGGTTGGGTTGTCCTCTAGCCGATTGATGGCAAGATTTTAGACAACATACGTAGATGTATAAAGTCATTGGTGTAGTAACAGATTTACCAAAAGCATAAACAACCTACCACACCAGGGTTAATTGGGAACACCTTCATGTTGAATCTTTTTTGCCTTTGTCATATTAGTCCTACCAATATAATATGTACCCATTATCAGAAGTGTTGCTAGCTTGGATAATCTTACAATGAACAAGTACTCATTAGAAGCACATCAAACTTTTCAACGTTCTGCTTGGGGTGTTAAGTTGTCAAACTAATCTGAAATATTTAGTCATGATGTTTGATAATGATTTGGTCTATTTCTTCTGCTTTCAGGTAGCCTTAGATGCAGAGGGATTGTCACCTACCCAACTTCGTCCATCTATGCTGGATGTAGCCGAGAGGCTGCTTGATGAGTATCAGGTCCAAAATGAGTTAAGGAGGCGTACTCAGCAATCTACTGAGGCAGTACGTCTGCTCGGGCTCATACAGGAATCTGTAGCAACAATGGTACAGGTTCACCAGGATATGTTACAGGTTCAACAGGATATGCGTAACAGCTTGGTAAGTTTAGCAGACCAGCATCAACGGGATCGGCAAAGTGTTGACACTCAGGTGCTGGCCACACGCCAATGCCTGTTTGGATCTGAAGATGCCCCATTGGCAGAGCCCTCCCAAACATCTCACTCACCTGCCACTGCAGGTTGTGGTAGTGGGAGGGTAATGCCAGTGTTGGCCACTTGTCAGGCAGCTGGGGATGGGACAATTCCTCCTGTAGCCACTCCTAGCACTTCACACTCCGTTCGGACTCCCACACCCCTCAATGAGCAATCCTCCTGCACAACCTCAATGCGCACTGGTTCCACAGTACCCCTTCCACCTGACTACATTCCCTCCACACCTTTATCACTTCACTCCTCCCCAGGCCGTTCTTCTTTTTTGTCACCAATGCGACATGTCGTTTGCCCCCGCACCGTGGACCACAACAACCAATCAACCACCACTCCCCACACATCTTCACAACCCTTGCACCACCAGCAGCATCAAATAGCCTTGGAGCAGCAACGATCCCATCTCATGGTAATGGCACACGTTACCCAAATTCTTAGGCTGAGCACAGAGCAGATGGGACTATTGGCACAAGATCTTCAGTCTGGGACATTTCCAGGGTTCAACACCCTGCATCAGCAGCAGCCTCAGACACAAGATCTGATTCTAATGGGCCACTTTACCAGAACTCTAAGGCTAACCCCAGAGCAGATGGGACTATTGGCCCACCATTTGATGGCAGGAACCTTTCCATTGCTCACCACACTGCTTCAGTCACCACCACCACCACCAACTTAATTTCTTTTTTTTTTTTTTTTTTGGTTTTGTTAATGATTGTTACATTGGCCAATTTGTGGGGCCATTTTTTTTTTAAATTTGAGGGTGGCACAATATGATTTCTTATAGTGCTTTTTTTGGGGATGAAATAAAATTTTATGCAAAATGATTAGTTTGTGTTTGCTCTTTGGTTTTTTAGGAGTGTTGGTGGCCAAGTAATGGCCCTGGTTAATGTAGGCATTTATACACACGTGCTTCTCGATCTCCAAACATATGATTTCATGTAAATTTAGATAACTCAATGTTCACATAACGACCCAAGAAAAGGTCTCCCTTCAAATGTAGCTTCAAAACAAGTCTCAAGGCTAACATAAACCAAAGCCAACATACTAACAATTACAGACCACACCACTCAAGTAAACAAATACAACACAAAAGACATTCGATGTGTACACCAAAAAGAAAACTTGGGTAAGAAAATAAATGTTTTAATAACACATGTGGGTGTCTACCAACTGTAGCGTACAAAAAATATATTACAATATATAATAGAATGAACTAAATTGCCAATGTAACATTTGTGTTGCAAAGAGCAACATACTTAAATTTAATTTAGATAAACATTTTAAACATTTTTTATGTTTTGACATCATTTTTTGGAAGGTTTTCACAAAAACAATTCATTTTTGTAAACATTTTTGGTTTTGTCCGTTGCCATAAAAACAACAAGGCTTTTTTGTAAACATTTGTGGTTTTGTCGGTTGCCATAAAAACAACAAGGCTTTTTTGTAAACATTTTTGGTTTTGTCCGTTGCCATAAAAACAACAAGGCTTTTTTGTAAACATTTTTGGTTTTGTCGGTTGCCATAAAAACAACAAGGCTTTTTTGTAAACATTTTTGGTTTAGTTTGTTACCAAAAACAACAAGGCTTTTTTGTAAACATTTGTGGTTTTGTCGGTTGCCATAAAAACAACAAGGCTTTTTTGTAAACATTTTTGGTTTTGTCGGTTGCCATAAAAACAACAAGGCTTTTTTGTAAACATTTTTGGTTTAGTTTGTTACCAAAAACAACAAGGCTTTTTTGTAAACATTTTTGGTTTTGTCCGTTGCCATAAAAACAACAAGGCTTTTTTGTAAACATTTTTGGTTTTGTCCGTTGCCATAAAAACAACAAGGCTTTTTTGTAAACATTTTTTTTTTGGTTGCCAAAAACAAGGCTTTTTTTTTTTTTTTTTGGTTTTTTTGGTTCCCAAAAAAAGGGTTTTTTATAAATTTTTATATTTTTTTTGGTTGCCAAAAACAAGGCTTTTTTTTTTTTTTTTTTTTTTTGGGTCCCCAAAAAAAGGGTTTTTTATAAATTTTTATATTTTTTTTGGTTGCCAAAAACAAGGCTTTTTTTTTTTTTTTTTTTTTTGGGTCCCCAAAAAAAGGGTTTTTTATAAATTTTTATATTTTTTTTGGTTGCCAAAAACAAGGCTTTTTTTTTTTTTTTTTTTTTTTGGGTCCCCAAAAAAAGGGTTTTTTATAAATTTTTATATTTTTTTTGGTTGCCAAAAACAAGGCTTTTTTTTTTTTTTTTTTTTTTTTGGGTCCCCAAAAAAAGGGTTTTTTATAAATTTTTATATTTTTTTTGGTTGCCAAAAACAAGGCTTTTTTTGTTTTTTTTTTTTTTTGGGTCCCCAAAAAAAGGGTTTTTTATAAATTTTTATATTTTTTTTGGTTGCCAAAAACAAGGCTTTTTTTTTTTTTTTTTTTTTTTGGGTCCCAAAAAAAGGGTTTTTTTTTAAACTGTTTTTGATTTTTTTGTTAGATTTTTGTTTATAATGGGCAACAATTACAAATGTGACATTTCTTTGTGTTGCAACGTGCAACATAAGTAAACAAACCACAAAAAAAAAATACTAGGATCTTTTTAAAGGTGTGACATTCCTAACGAATGGCTCCTTAGGGTCTGGATCCACGCCACAAAGGTGTTCCAAATATAGAATTCGGTCTCCGCACCACCTCATATAATCCAGGAGGACCTCGTAGGTGAGGTGGGTGTGCCCTGGGTAGAAAAAAACATGACAATTAGTTTTAGGCAAAATGATCCAAACAAGGATTGTAATTAATGTGCCTCAACAAATATGCTTAGGAGTCTATTGGTTGGCTTTTATCAACACTCTGAAGCAAATATGCTAAATTGCTGTTGTAAACCTTAAACTCAAACTTTCACAGCAAATTGTTCAAAAGGTTACATAAGATGGCTTGGAATGTTAGTAGCAGTTCCACCAAAGCTAAGTAAAATGCTTTTCTGCATGTAAACACAAGCAATCATTTTGAAGAATGTAAGGTGTTTTGGGTTCAATTGGTCAACACGATACATGTGCACACATTTATCTCTATCACCATTGGAATCTGTGGAGCGTTCTCTCTCCCTCTTACTGTCTATAGATTGAACCTGACACATAGTAGAGACTCACCCTTAGGAATTTTGAGGGCCAGTTCTGGACGGAGCAGATGTGTCTGCTCCCCTGATCTCCTTTCCGCCATCCCAGCTGTGTTAAGAGAGAAGAAAAAGTTTATCAACAAATGGACTCACGCTAACTGTAGGTTACGCAGTCATGAAAACGCTCTAACACCCACTCATTACCCCTCCACATTTCCCTGAAAGTTTTATTTAGACATTGATATGGTGGTGATGCAGATTTGTACAGTGCAAGCGTCATTCTTCTGGGTGAAGCTTGTAGCGTTAAGGATACGTACTCCCTGCTTTTGTGCTGATTGTGTTTTTCTGATGTTTTTGGTGCCTCAGCCCTGCCTGTTCTAAGTGTTGGAAACATATCATTTTGGGAGGGCTGCGGAAAACTAATCAGGTTAGACTTACACTCTCTAGGTTTTTGGGGACAAGAGAAATAACAATCCTCCTTTTTACATGGCCCCTGTACACACCTCTAGGCACCTCCCTCCTGTTGTTTGACCCCACAGCAGGCAGCTTGCTATGGAGGCACATGAGATGAAGCCAAGCACCCTGTGCCTGTTCAGGCACTAGGCTGTGAGCCAGCCTTGCCCCCCTCCCTTCCAATGGTCTCAATGATTAGGAGTGACAGCATCAGGAGGCAATATTGGCATGCTGTCACCTCAGTTAAGGAGGAGGGGGAGTCTGTTCCAGACAAGTATTAGTGCAAAAATTTGGACCGTAAAAAATGGTCCCAGTAAGTCTTAGGGGGAATATGCACACCTATCACTTGGAATACTAATGCATAGAATGCATTCACATAAAGAACCCGCTGCCTTTAGAACAACTTGAAGCCTGAGCGGGGACATACACAGTTAGCATTTCTCCACTTACTAAGTAGACACATTACTGGAAAAGCACACAACTTACCATCATCAGGTTTTTTTGGGGCCCCTGAAGTGGATGGCGTGGCTGGCTCTGGAGAAACTGCACAAAAAGAACACAAATTGTGAACTGGAATGTGGTACATTACCGAGGAAGAGTATTTATGAAAGATTGACAAACACACATTTTCAGTGTTGACTAAATCAGGACATGATTAAATTACAATGTCCCCTAAAAATTTACAAGTACAAAGCACACCATTTCCAATGTAGAGAAACTAACACCAATTTAGAATAGGGTGGCTTGAGATAACTTACAAAAGATAACATGTCCTGTAAAGCTCCCCAAAACCACCTTTCAAACATGAAGGTTAAGCAAGAGTGTTTCATGACCAACCTTCCTGTCACATATAGCAAAACTACACTTGCTTTGACTCCAACTTAGATTATCCTAGATACACATCATCCTAGCACACACAATTCATGTGAGAATCTAATTTTAGGTACTTACAGACTAGTTCAGGGGAGCCTGGAGTGGGGGAGGATGGGGGAGACCCTACATGGGGGGATGGTGTCCCTTCATGGGGGGATGGCGTTGTATCTCCTAGAAACACAAAGACACAAATACAATCCTTGAACAAAAGCTATTTGATAAAGGCACACAGAAAGTAGTCTGGAAACATTGAAGGTAGTAGTTACAGTGGACTGGGTAAGCAGTGGCCCCTCTTCCCCAGTCCTCCACAACAAACATCCTCAATGTCAGCTGCTACAAAACCCCAATGTCAAAATATATATATTACAGCCCTTATATTTACCAGGACACATTGAACACACAAACACATGTAGAATACTTACTTCCCCTTTGAGGAGAGCCCAGGTCCTCATCCGAGTCGGACCAATTGGCCTCTTCTTGGCCAACAGTTTGTTCCTGGCCCGGATCCAGGCGACTCGGCCCTGCCTGAGGCTCCTCTCTTGCTGAAGTTACATCAACCACAAAAGAAAACAAAACAAACAATCATTCCTCCAAGTTCGACCTAATACACAACACACCAGCACATCCACATTACTTACAGGGGGCCTGAGAAGGCTGAGCCGCAACATCCTGATCACTGGTTTCTAAAATAAAAGAAAAACATTATATATTATTTATGGACACAAATAGGCAGTAACCTCTCATCATGCTAGCACCATACTCAATGCCCCTACAATTCAGAACATAGAAGTGCACTTACACCAATGAGATGCATTGACCATGTTTTAAAACAGGAGGGCACCATGCAAATTAAGCGGGCGCCTAAGGCCTCGCACCTACAGGGGCCTTGCGGCCAGTGGCGGAGCACCAACATTTCGAAGGGCGCAGTCAGGGAAATCTCCCAAGTAAAAGATTGCTTTCAATCCTCGGATCAAAAAGTTGCAGCAGTGTGCTGCAGTCCCTTCACTGCGTCTGCCAGGTGTCTGTTGTCCGCTGACACTTACTCCTCCTTCTCTGCCTGGGGATTGGCCGTCTGATCATGTTATCCTAAGATGTGGAGGAATCGGTAGGTGTGTACCTGCACCAGTAGGAAGTGACTGGCCGGTCAACTCACTCTGCTATCATCAGTTGTTGCTCTGGGAGGAGAGCTCCGCCCTGGACCCGGAACATACAGGTAACCAGGCCCAGACTTGATATTTTGCAGGCTGGTCATAGATTTGTTGTGTCCACTATGCAAAGTGGTTGAGTAGCCCCAGGGAAGTTGGAAGAGTCTGAAAATGGTTGGTGGAGGAGGAGGAGAAGAAGGCCCTGGGTGGCTGGGGGACAAGGAGAGGGCCCCTGGGGGTTTTCTAGAGGAGGAAAGATCCACAATGACGCCAGAGTCAATTGCCAAGGAAGAGAGTGGAGCTGAGCAAGTCCTGCCTATCTGACATGAAAGCCAAACATGGTGTAGATGGAGCCCTTTGCCCTACACAATGACAGCACCAGAGGTGGAAGGTGAGTGGTAGCGGGTCTTTGACATTATAGAGCATATGGACTCTGTCCATTATTGGTAGTTTTGTTTGGAGTTGTCCTTTAGATGTTTAACTGTGTTGTTTTTGACCCGAGCTGTGAGGGACTGAGGTATGACAGCCCACTATGCTGAGACTTATAGTGCCCTAGAATGTTGAGGACTGAGGAATCCTTAGTCCCTAACAGAGGGCACTACAAGTCTTAGCATAGCAGGCAGTATTTCCTCATTCCCCTACAGAGAGGATTACAAGTCCAAGCAGGTAGCCTTCTGCAGTGGGACTTGTTGTGCCCTTGACTGTGGTGGACTGAGGAAGGGAAGTGTAAGAGGGTCTCTGTAAGCTCAGATGTATGGGGGAGCTTTGGGGAACACAGAGTTCCCTTTTACACCAGAGTCCCCAGCTTCCCCCCTCAAATAATGGTTCCCAAACTCTCCTTATATCAGAGTCTTCACACTTCCCTCTTACAGTGTAGTAAGTCTGGAGACTCCGATGTAAAGGGGGCTCTGTAAAATGTGATTAGAGATTAGAAATTTCTAACATTTTTATTTTCTACTTACGATCCACAATTTTCAGCTGCTCAAATGGCTCGCTGCCTCTGACTGCATATTGGAGTGTGGCCGTCCTCCTCCTCCCCTTCTTCACCAAAAGCACAAGAGGGTGCCGTCCGTCCGCTTTGGCTAGAAGCAGAAGAAAAAAAAAAACATAAAAAATACGAATGTACATAGTAGTATTAAAGGTTGTGAAGAGACACTTGATGGAGGTAGGAAAGGTAGGAGCGAGAGGGAGGGGGGGGGGGGGTGTTGGTATTAGTGTTGTTGCATAGCTAAACACATGTCCACCTACCCAAAAAATTGTAACCTATCTGGTCACATGTAATGTATATTTTTACTTACCGGAGATTTGCTCCACAGCCTTTAGCAGGAGCCTGGGTGAGCGCCTTTTGGCATCACTCCAGGCCCGCTGCAGATCCACTATCTCAGGCAGAAACTGAAATCTCCGCTGCAGCCTCATCCGGAGACGACACATCATCTTGTGCTTTTGGTGAAGATGCGTATAAACTTTATCATACCCCCAGAGGAGGAGGAGCTGTGGAAAGAGCAGTGTATGTTTGAGTCCAAGTATGTCCAAAATAGTACAGTCTTCAAATAACATGCTAGGTCGTCTTTGAGATATTGTAGAACAAAGAATTCCATTTCTGGTGATACATATACATCGATGTCCAAATCTACCTCCATGACATAGGTTGCCCCACACTGGTGATTTCCTCTACATGATATAGCCATTTTCTCAATTGGCCTTTCATGACACACCCAGGGCCGCCATCAGGGGGGACAGGCAGTCACTGTATTTACAACCTTATTGCTGTCCATTTAGCAGGGTGCAAGTAACTTTACACACATGTAGCATAGGTATCAACTTTTGTCACCATGTTAAAAGGACAGCAGTATGGGTAGCATTACAGTGACTGTTATTAGTCCAGGCTCACTAAACTAGCCAATGCTTGGAAAAGCAAGCCATGCAGATTGCTTTTCAGGTCCCTTTTAACACGAGCTGTCTGATTGGGTGTGGCTGTTAATTTTTGACGCAGACCTGATAAGCCCCTCAATTCTCCTTTATGGAGTGTTATATGTAAATGGGATTGCTTCATTTGAGATGCAGATTTAAACTGTGTATGGCCAGGCTGAAGGTACCCAAGTTGATTGGTCGATCACCTGGAGGACAACGTACAACCAGTCTGTCAGATTTTACACACACTTATCGCTAGCATCTCTTGTAGCCACTAGCAATAATCACTGTGTTTTCCTGGCAGGGGCAGCACCAGGAGAACACAATGGCTCCGCAGGAGGGTTTCCCCTGTCTGTGTTGATGGTGGAATCAAGGCAAAATGTTTTTCCTGCAAGCCACGGGACAAACAAAGATATTTTTTTAATGAATCCATGATTTTGCCAAAATGGAAAAAAAAAGATGTTTGCTTTGTATATTCTTAAGTTTGCTACATAACTAGAACATGTAACAGTGTTATATCATTGCAGGAGATTTCCCTTCACTTCCTGTCTTGGTGTCACCAGGACAGGAAGTGAGGGAATCTCCCGTGGGGATACAGCCAGCAATTCTTTCCTTTTATATATACTATGGACATTATAAGGCAACAATTGCAAGCTATTTCCCCACAGTGATATTCCCCTCACTTCCTGTCTTGGTGACACTAAGACAGGAAGTGAGGGAAAATCTCATGCAATGATATCACCCTACTAGAAATTGTAGTTCCGTCTAAAAAGTATACATAAAGTAAGCACTTGGTTTCCAAAGTGGCAAAATTATGGAGGAGTTAAAACCCCATAGTGTGATCGGGTAATCTGACGGTGTGTTCCTACACTCCTCAATGTGTCTGTTCATTAAGCTGTGCTGAATTATCCTTGATTCACAATTCCTGCAAGAGTTGCACATGGTATGTGGGAGATGCAAATTTAAGGTGGCATAATTATCCACACAATCACACATAATCCTTTTTAAAGGTCACCAGCAGAATTTGATGGCATAGTGGTTCACAGCAGTGCCATCATATTCCAGTTAGATCTGTCAATTAACAAAGCAATGGGATCTGGGGGTGTATTTAACTTGCAATGGACACCCCCATTCATTATCATATGGCAGTGTGAGATGGGTCTGTTGGGAATGTGATCCATTGAGACAAGTGATTATACACTCATGTGTTTCTTTTAGAGGTGATTTGTTCAAGGCAATCCTTTGAAGACATGACCATTCCAGATTTTTGTGATCACTGATTCCATCTCAGGTGAACCAATTAGCTGCTGTGTGCAGATCCAGCTTATGATGGTAAGAGTGTCAGACAAGACAAACGGGGCCGAGCTTGCAGTGTGTATGGATGTATGTAAGGCAATAATTTTTTGCATTATGCATTTAGGGAATATAATGTTTCTAATCTTGCATATATGAAAAGGGTCAATACATTTGTCTTTATCTAGATAGATTCCAAAGCGTCAGAGCAATC